>NW_006262022.1:11100523-11105044 GCF_000493195.1 Citrus x clementina
CTTCCACCTTTTTTCCACCTTTGCACAAAACACGCACAACCCGTATACAATCGCCACCTTTTTTTCATGCCTTTACACAAAACACATTTCTAACACACACACACACACACACGGTTTTTTTTTTTTTTCAACTCACACTTTTTTTTAATTCCATGCACCCTGCACAAAACACAACACACTCACTCCTTCACCTTTTTTTTTTTTCAATATTCCGTTCACCTGCACAAAACATACTAACGCCTCCTTTTTTTTTAAATTCACACTTTTTTTTTAATTCCTTGCACCCTTAACAAAACACAACACATTCATGCCTTCACCCTTTTTTCTTTTTAATATTCCATTCACCTGCACAAAACACAATCACTCTCCCTTTTTTTTTAATACACCATTCACCCTTTTTTTTTCAAACCCTTCTTCTCACTCCTCACCACTTCTTCTCACTCCTCACCGCTTCTTCTCAATCTTCACTCCTCACGGTTTCTTAATACTTCACTCAATTTGTTTTTCTACTCACACTTCCTCCTTCGGTTCTTCCTCTTCTACTAGTTTCTTTCCTTTCTCCTTTTTATTTTCAATGGAAAAGGGTGATGGAGAATTTGGGTGATTTGTGATGGATGGATATGGAAGGTGTGGCTATCGGGAAAGTTTCGCCTGATATAAAAAAAAGGCTCTAATACCAATTGCACAACATTTTGCTAAATTTCACTCTAACTTATGTTCTAACAAAGAAAAGAAGATATGATAAATTCACAATTAAATTTATATTGAAGAAAACTCTAACTTTGATTGAAGGTAGATTGCTTATTACAGAGGATTTAGTGCATATTTATAGTATTCAAATTCAAACCACTACATTCCACTCAACAAACGCACCAACTACATTTCATTGAACAAAACATACCTACTCTATTCCACTATCTTGGCCCTCATGTTTCATGTTGCATCAGTGTCTAAGTCAAATGTTTGGAATACAGGGAAAGGAAAATGAATTGATAAAATAGGAAATAAATTAAAATTCAAGGGACTTTGGGTGTTGGTATTGAAGATCATGTAGAGGGTAGAGTGTCAAGTAGTTAATCTCTTGTAGACTTTTTAGTTTAATTTGCTAACTCTTTCCTCTAATGCCCTCCCTAGCTTAATATGCTCGTGGATGGTTATTTCCTTGATTTCAACACACTCGCTCAGTAGTTGTGAGTAGTTGCCATCAGTTGAAGGTGGTTTAAAAGATCATGGCACTTAATTGTACAAAAAATAAGACATGTTTTACTTGATAAATAAATTTTCATGTTGGGATAGTAGATTTTCAAGTCAAACTAATAGGCTTTCAGATAGGATTAGGATATTCAGGTTGGACTTGCTTAGATGTTCCCCTTGATGACATTAAAGAAATTCCAAGTTGGGATAGTAGATTTTCAAGCCGAGCTAATAAGCTTCCTAGTTAGACTCACTAGACTGTTCCCCTTGGTGATATAAGAGAAATTCGATCCCACATACTGCTCCTCTACTTTTCAAAATCAACAACTTATAATCGGTGCTGGAAACTAAATGTGTGGAAGTAGAAAAATTTCAGTGAACCTAACACCAGTTCCCTAATTTCCAATATTGGGAATAAATGATTGTTGTTGGAAACTAAAATAAGTAGAAAGAATTTACCTTTAGTTTTATTTCCAAGATAGAGAATATATGATCCTTGTTGGAAACTGAAATAAAAAGAAACAATCCGGCTTCAGTTCCAATCATGGTGTTCATATGTGCAAAATTCGATCACGATAGGTTGGCATAAAAGCCTTGTTGAAATCACACAGGCTTTGGTCGACGAGATTTCAGATGACAATGGTGAACCACATAACAAGAAATTGCGTCGAGAGGCAGCCAAAGCCAATTCTAGGACCGGTGAGAGAAAGGAAAAGGAAAAGACACAAACTGTTGTGTTAGCTCACAATGCCCTACTACAAAGCAAAGAGGCCTGACTGAGCTAGTGCTTTCAATCTGCATCACGTATCATCATTTACTTCTACTTCAATCTGTCCAAAGGGAAATTTATTGGAGGTTAATGATATTGTTGAATCAAAACGGGAAAAAGTACAAAGCTTGCTTCCTATCGTGAATCTAGTGTGAAGTCATAGTTAGTTATATTCTGTTATAGGCTTACTGAGGTGGCAGGTGAGCTGGCATAAGTGGGATCCAAACGAGAGAGAACAATTAGTAATAACAGACTAATTCGTTATAGTGGATACACACGTGAGAAGCATACATATATATAAGCTGTCTTTAAGCTAGTTTCATATGTGACAGAGAGAAAGAAACACTTAAGCAATACAGAGAGAAAACGCTAAAGCTTAGTAAGGTTTTAATCTGTATTAAAGATTTATTTATAATCCACCATCTTCTTGTTCAATAAAGCTTCTGCCCTAGCTGGCTTTTTACAGCCGTGGATGTAGGTTCCTTTGTGGAGCTGAACCACGTTAGTTTCTTAGTGTGTTGATAGTCTTTGATTGGTCTATGTTTCTTTGTTCCTTTCTTAATCTTGCTTTTTTCAATTCTGGTTTCGTGGGTTGCTTAGTTCTTGTTTAAGAGTCTAGTAAAACTCAGTTGCCATTACAAACTGGTATCAGAGCTTGGTGTTGGTTGGGATTGAATTCAAAAATGTCAAGTACCAGAGTTGATCTTGAAAAGTTTAATGGAGATAATGACTTTTATCTCTGGAGCTTAAAGATGAGAGCAATTCTGATACAGTAAGGGCTTGACAGTGCCCTCGATGATGAAGAAGATCCTATGGCAAAGAAAGAGGAGGGAGAAGGTTCTTCAAGCCTTGGTGGAGACCAGAGGATCATAAACAATAAGGCCCATAGCATGATTATCTTGCATCTCTCCGATGAAGTCTTGAGAGAGGTGTCCAAAGAAAGAACTGCATCTGGGTTGTGGGCCAAGCTAGAAGAAATGTTTATGAAGAAGTCATTAGCAAAGAGGTTGTACATAAAGAGGAGATTATACACATTCTCCATGAAAGATGAAGTAGCCATGAAAGATCACGTGGATGAGTTTAATAAACTCATTCTTGATCTTGAGAATGTCAACATAATTCTTGAAGATGAAGACAGCGCACTCATCCTTCTAAGTTCTCTTCCAGAATCTTATGAACATTTTGTAGATACTCTCCTCTATGGCAGACAGACTCTCTCATTGAAGGATGTCAAAGATGCTATGGAATCCAAGGATTTGAAGAAAAGAGCAGAAGTGAAAGATCAAAGCAATGGAGAAGGTCTAGTTGCCAAAAGAAAGCCAGAAAAAAAATACAACAAGCAGAAGAAGAACAATAATCAGAAAGATAAAACTGAGAAAAAGAAGAAGAAGAGGAAGTGTTACTTCTGCCAAAAGGAGGGGCACTACATTAAGGATTGCTTTGAGAAAAAGAAACTGGAGGAACTGCAAAAGAAGTCAAATGGGAAGGCTGCTGTTGCCTCTGAGGATGAATGTGACTATGATGAAGCAGATGTACTGGTGGCTGCAGAAAGGCACCTAACTAGTGAGTGGATTATGGACTCTGGTTGTTCATTCCATATGTGTCCAAATAAAAGTTTCTTCAAGACCTTTGAAAATGTAAATGGTGGGAAGGTACTATTAGGGAATAACCTAGCTTGCAAGGTAGCTGGAATAACAACCATCAGCTTAAAAATGTTTGATGGTGTCACTAGAGACTTGTACCAAGCGAGATATGTCCCTGAACTGAAAAGAAACTTGATATCCCTAGGAATGGTTGACCAATCAGGGTGTATAATTAAGGCTGAAAATGGAGAGATACAGGTGTCAGATCAGGGTAAAATTGTAATGAAAGGGGTTAGGAAAAATGGGTTGTATATACTTGTTGGATCCTCACCTGTGCATGGGATCTCAGCAAGTGTGACCAGAGATAAAACCAAGCTCTGGCACATGAGACTAGCTCATATCAGTGAGAGAGATCTCAGAGAGTTAAGCAATCAGGGCTTGTTTGGTAATGACAAGGTTACTTCCTTAAAATTTTGTGAGAAATGTATATTTAGGAAGGCCACAAAACTGAAATTCAGTTTGGGGAGAAAAGAAACCAAGCAGACTTTAGATTACATTCACTCAGACCTTTGGGGGCCATCACAAGTTCCATCTTTAGGTGGAGCTAGGTACTTTGTGTCCTTTATAGATGACTTCTTAAGGAAGGTTTGAATTTATGTGCTAAAACACAAAAATGAAGTACTAAAGAGGTTTAAAGAGTGGATAACTCTGATTGAAAATCAAACTAATAAGAAAATAAAGAGGCTAAGGACAGACAATGGGCTGGAGTATTGCAGCAAAGAATTTGAAGATTTATGCAAATCAAATGGGATAACAAGGCATAGAACTGTCGCCTAAATTCCACAGCAAAATGGGCTACTAAAAAGAATGAACAGAACCTTAATAGAGAGGGTAAGATGTACACTGCTGAATGCAAATTTATTCAAAGGTTTTTAGGCTGAAGCAGTCACTACAGCTGCCTATTTGATAAACAGA
>NW_006262022.1:11105163-11160694 GCF_000493195.1 Citrus x clementina
GGACCACGACTGGAGCAGCTGTCTCGCCATGGCACACATAAAGCAAGGTAAGCTTGAACCAAGGGCTGTCAAAGGTTATTTTTTAGGTTATCCAAAGGGCATTAAGGGATACAAAATATGGACCCTCAATGGCAAATCATCCAGAATATTAATCAGCAGGGATGTCACCTTTGATGAAGAGAAAATGCTTCAGTCAAAGGTAGAAACTAATATTGAAGTTGCTGAAACAGAGGAAGCAGAAAGTGCTGAACAGAAGGTGGAGCACTCTGATGGTTGTAAGATTTCTGAGGAGCCAACAGAACAATCCAAAGAAGGGAAGAAACTATCAAAATTGAAAACATACCAATTAGCCAGGGATAGGGAGAGGAGAGCTATCAAGATACCAAAGAAGTATGGCATAGCTGACCTCATCTCTTTTGCACTAACAGTGGCTGATGAAGTAAATGGTAAAGAGCCCTTGAGTTATAAACAAGCAATGTGCTGTGGTGATAAGCTGAAATGGTATGTTGCAATGCAGGATGAAATAACCTCTCTAAAGAAAAATAACACTTGGATCCTAGTTGACAAACCACCTAACAAGAAACTAGTTGGCAGCAAATGGATTTTCAAATTGAAGGCTGGAGCTTCAGAGAAGGAACCACCAAGGCATAAGTCCAGACTTGTGGCAAAGGGATTCACACAAAGAGAATGAGTTAACTTCAATGAAGTGTTCTCACCTATAGTCAAATACAGCTCCATTAAGTTGATGTTGGCCCTCTCTGCATATCATGACCTGGAACTGGAGTAGATGGATGTTAAAACTGCTTTCTTACATGGTAGTCTTGATGAAGAAATTTTCATGGCACAACCAGAAGGGTTCATTGAGAGAGGATTAGAGGACAATGTGTGCTTATTGAAGAAGAGCTTGTATGGCCTCAAGTAATCTCCAAGGCAATGGTATTTGAAGTTTGATGAGTTCATGATAAGGCATGTATATTGCAGAAGAAAATTTGATAATTGTGTGTATTATAAATTCCTATAAAGTGGTGGTGGCATTTACTTACTTTTATATGTGGATGACATGTTTATTGCATGTAAACAAAAGGAAGAAATAAATAAGCTTAAGGTGGAGCTCAGCACTGAATTTGAAATGAAGGATTTAAGTGCAGCTACAAAAATTATGGGTATACAGATAATAAGAGATAGGGACTCCAAGACTTTGTATCTGTCCCAAGCAGATTATGTGAAGAAAGTATTAGCCAGGTTTAATATAGAAGACTCAAAACCTATTACAACACCCCTGTCAACTCACTTCCAGTTATCTAAATCTCTGGAACTTACAACTGATGATGATCTTAACTATATGAGGAAAATACCATACTCCAGTGCAGTTGGCAGCATCATGTATGCCTTGGTATGCACCAGACCTGACTTGGCACATGGAGTTGGTGTCACTAGTAGGTTTATAGGGAACCCTAGTAAAGATCACTGGAATACTGTGAAATGGATACTGAGGTACCTTCGAGGGACTGTTGTCACTTTTATTATGTTTGGAAAAATAAGTGGAGCATCACCTGAAGTTGCTGGGTTTGTGGATTTTGACTATGCAGCAGATAAGGATAGAAGAAGGTTTATAATAGGCTTTGTGTTTACTATGTGTGGAGGTGCCATAAGTTGGCAGTCCTCTCTACAATCAGTGGTTGCTCTTTCAACAACAGAAGCTGAATATATTGCACTTACAGAAGCTGTTAAAGAGACAATATAACTGAGAGGGTTGGTCTCTGAATTGGGGTTTAAACAAGAAGTTGTTATAGTTAGCTATGATAGCTCAAGTGCTATTCAGCTAAGTAAAAATCCTAAGTATCATGAGATAACTAAATATATTGATGTTAGAATGCATTTCATAAGGGATGAAATCAGCAAAGGAGTAGTGAATATGGTTAAGGTGGCATCTGAGGTCAATCCAGCTGACATGTTAACCAAGCCTTTGCCATCAGTCAGGTTCAGGGACTTACTGAATCTGATTGGGAGTGTTAGCTTGTGAAACAAACTTACTGCTGTTGTTGCAGTGAAGGGAGAAACATAAATAGAATTAAAACTAAGGTGGAGATTTATGAAGCCATAGTTAGTTATATTCGGTTATGGGCTTGCTGAGGTGGCAGGTGAGCTGGCATAAGTGGGATCCAAACGAGAGACAACAGTTAGTAATAACAGACTGATTCGTTATAGTGGATACACACTTGAGAAGCATACATATAAATAAGCTGTCTCTAAGCTAGTTTCATATGTGATAGAGAGAAAGAAACACTTAAGTAATAGAGAAAACGCTAAAGCTTAGTAAGGTTTTAATCTGTATTGAAGATTCATTTGTAATCCACCATCTTCTTGTTCAATAAAGCTTCTGTCCTAGTTGGCTTTTTACAGCCGTGGATGTAGGTTCCTTTGTGGAGCTGAACCACGTTAGTTTCTTGGTGTATTGAGAGTCTTTGATTGGTCTCTGTTTCTTTGTTCCTTTCTTAATCTTGCTTTTGTCAATTCTGGTTTCGTGGGTTGCTTAGTTCTTGTTTAAAAGTCTGGTAAAACTCAGTTGCCATTACATCTAGCTGTTCTGTTTGTAAGCCAATGCGTCCTTGATGATTTTTCCCACCTGATTGACTCCCATACTCTTGAATTGAATATTCAAGATCGAGCTAAGGTGGATGCATTCTTTGCTTTATTATTTTTTTTTTGTTAGCATTCTTAACTTTGGTAGGTATGCTTGTCGTTGTAGCAATTTTTGTTGACAATAGCACATGCTGAGACATCGATGAAGTCATTAAAAAACCAAGGGAAAGTGGAAGAACTTGATCGCGCCTTGGCCAAAGCTAAACTTGACAATGAAAAGACAGCAGGCGAGTGGGATCGGTTTAAGCATGACCTCAATGTTCTGAATGAGGAGAATGCTCACTAGGTAGAAGACTTAGAAATGAGAACCGATCTAGTGCTTGCAAGGATTCCAAGATTGATGAACTTAACAATGAATTGCAGAAAATTCGACCTAATGTTGATCGAGGCATTCGATTGGAGAAAAAGAAATTGAAAACTAAGATCATTTAGACTTGTCTTGAGCTATTCGAAAAGAAGCATATATACTTGGATTTTCAGTGGATGTTGGGAGCTTATATGGAGAAAGAGAAAACTAGAAGAAAGTCTTCGGGTGTAAGCCAAAAGAGAGCCATGACAAAACGGTCCAAGGTGATGGATTCGTTGTTGACTATCAAGAGAAGACATCTGAAGCTTGAACTTCTAAAGGCTATTGTAGTACTCGCACATTGTTGTGTTTTGAACTTATGGTGATCTAATATTGTTGAGCTTGACTTTGATTTTGCACTTGGACAATCTTTACGTATTTTGTATTTTGTGCTCCCTTTGTTATTGAGCTTGTCATTGTTGGGGAAAATCAGGTTTTTAAAATTTTATAAAACCTTTTAAGGACCGCTCTCATATAATATATAGGAATACGTAATCCAGAAATCGTACCTTGAAAATCCGAGTTGGCTTATTTCCACTGGAGTGATTTAGGCTTCTAGATCATGATCTGTCATCACCACTCCTGTTAGATCACGATCCATCACCACCACTCCTGTTAGATCACGATCCGTCACCACCACGCTTGTTAGATCACGAACTGTCACCAATGATCTTCCAGGTTATGACTCAGGTTCGATCTGCACTTGACGTGTGGGCGCCTTTATCACTACCAAAGCAACTAGCACGAGAAAATTTTTCTCTCAACAATAGAGAGAAAAATCTTTTTCTCTGAGTTGTATAAAGTGGCTTCCCCGTTTTTCTTTACAGAAAATAAGCTTTTTATATCACCCTTTAGTGAAAACCCTAGCCTCCAAATAATAAAAAACAAAACACACGTTCTTTGCTTTTTCAATAGGGGACCCACCTTGTAAAATAACATAAGGCCCCTTATACAAAAGCTAATTAAATAGAGCCTCCCACTAAATAATATATTTAGGCTTTTGACCCAAATAGCTAGTTATCTTACTTATTAGTCCAGTAGTGGTGCAGTCAATTAAATGAGCTAACCCGGGGATCATTTGGGAACATACAATAGTGGCTACAATAATTAGGCCTGTAATTAAACTAGCCCAATTATTTAATTCCAAATCTACTCCACTAAAAGATTGGATCTGACTTTCATAATTGTATGCTCGAATAATAATTCGTCCCAAGCCACATTGATTTCTTTACTGCACAATCCTTTGTACCACATCGTTAATTAAATTGATATCTCAACTGTCCAATCAATTTAATAACATCTTATTCCTTAATCCTTACTGGTTTTCTCTAATGATCATTTTCAACATACTAAATATGTTGACACACTCTGGCCAGAGAATTCTATGATCAAGTGCTGAAAACCTATCAAGAGATGTGTTGTACAAATTCTATATTGTTAATCCATAACTCCAATACTCATAATTGCTACCACCAAGATACCGGGTAATCTTGACCACAAGGATGTGCCGTGCCCATTAGTAACTCAAATGGAATAACAATTACAATCATAAAATCATAATTAACTCAAGATTAAGATTACAGTAAAATCAACGCTTATGAGATTTAATAAGTCTAACAGTTATTACAAAGTTAATTAAATCTCATATGTGATCCTGTTCAATGTAGTCGTACTACATCAATAAATTCATACATGATTAAGACAAATCATTCAATGAATTTATTACAGTCTATACCTAAATCAAGTGCCCAACTTTATTTATCAACTACGAACTAAATTTATTTAATCATAAGATAACTTGTATTTATGTCTTCTATGAATCCACATGGTGATCACATAAATACATATAATATGATTAAATGGACTTTAATATAAATATGAATGCAATTAAGATATTTGAATAAAATACCTCATTTATTTTATTAATCAGAAAAATTGTTTATTACAATTAAATAAACACATATGCTTTTAAAGAGCATATTTTCCCAACAGTCATTGCTTGGTCTCCATAATTTGTAAGCCAATTTGAGTTTTGACAAAATTAGATGACGAAAAACGTAGTTGACCCCGATTTGAATAAGATCATAGGATTTGAGAACGGATTTTAATGTACAAAATATTTTGACCTAAATCTCTATGGGATCGAATTAAATAACAAATAAAAATTAGACCTCAACAAGGCCAAAACAAGCAACCTGAATTTTAATAAGATTGGATCAATAATTTATTCACATCAATAAGGGTAAAATTTGTTATCTCAATCTCAATCTTAATCTGACTGGATCAACTAATTTATTCATGTTGGACCTCAACAAGGCAAAAATTAGGACTTGGATCTCAATAAGATCGGATTATACAATTTGTTCACGTTGGACCTTAATGAGGCCAAAATTGACAATCTCGATCTCAATGAGGTTAGACCAAATAATTCATTCATGTTCGACCTTAATAAGGCCAAAATTGATGAGCTCGATTTCAATAAGATCGGATCAAGTAATTAATTAACATTGCACATGAACAAAGCCAAATTTGACGGCATAACTAGAGCCTCTAATTATAGTGGATCAATTGGAATTGGTACTGGTGGCCGACTTCAGCTACGAAACATAGGGTTGAGATATTGTTTGTTTTCATTTACTGATAATTGTTTAGTTTTATATTAGTTTTATTAATTTCTTTGCATTTATTTTATTTTTTTATTCTTAAATCTTGACTATTTTTTAATATTTTGTAGGAATTTTAGAGGCCAATAATAATAATAACAATAAAAGCTGCAAATTGGTCTGAGAGTCCTCAAACTACAACTTTATGGATTATTGCATTTTTAGATAATTTTTTGAGGTCCATCAAGAATCAGATTTAGCCCAAAAGGATTGACTCTTGAAGAGCTAGCAAAATATCCTCTTTGGGCCCTAATTATAAATGGATTTTTGAGCTATTTTGCTACATGGACTAATTTCGTTATTGGACGGATGGTTTCGTATTTGGAAAAAGAGAGATAAAACAAATTTTACCAAGTCAATCAAGGATCAGGTGTAAAAGAATCAAACTTTGACATCAAGAATTATTCCAGAATAAAGAACAAAACAAGAACAGAGGATGTTTTTAAGAGAAGAACAAACTGCCTTAGCCATATTTCAATCAATAAGATCTTATTTCTCTCGTCTTTTGTTAGTAATTTTCTTTAATGAATTTGATTTCGCAGATGTTAGTCATATGTGAGTAAACCTTTTTTGGTTGAGGGTTGATTTAAAAACCCTAGATATGGATTTTAGACTAAATAAAGTTTACCAATTTCTTTATCATTATCTAGAAAATATTAATATTGCACTAATTTAATGTTCAAGTATTGTTATCTTGTTTATTTAGGTGCGCAAGGGCGATGAATTTGATAGTGGTTTGATTGCTAGTTTAGGATTTTGATCCATAATTATCAAAGAATTAAAGAAAAGCAGTAGACTGTGATAAATTATTATGAGAAATTTTTGTTTGATTGCATGTGGCATGTAATTGAAGATAAACTAACTGAGCTTATGTGTTTGTTTCTTGATTGAACTGACATCTTCCTTGTTTTTAATGCTTTCATTAAATTAAATCTAGAGAGCTTATTATAAGTTATATCATGAAAGAGATTAAGTAAATAACTTATTTTACTTAAGTTATTTTTAAAAGAAAAGATCAAAATGATTGAATTTGTAATTATTTTAAAGTTGTTTTCAAAAGAAAGTAAAAATTTCTTATAGGTATTATAATATGGTGGTTCTTTTAAAAAGAAAGTGAATGTTAATTCTAATTATTATCTTAATTTTAATGTTTAGTGGTAGAAAATGATTCTTTAACCATCATTCTCATTATATTATAATACCTATTAAAATTAAATCAGCTTTCTAAAATTTCATATTTTCACTTTGATTTCTTTAATTTAGTTTACGTACCAATTCAACTCCAAATCCCATAAAATTTTGTGTCTTTATAAGCAAGTCATGAGTATTTCTAGAAAGTTTTAAGTTCATTTTACCAAGTTCAGATTTGATTTTTTTTTTCATTTAATATTCATTTAAGGTCTGTTTTGTGTGTTTTGCATTATTCATTGGGAATAATCTTTTATGGAAATGACCCTAACTACTATGCTCAATAACAACAATATTTTCAGGCAATGATTTAAGTAATACGCTTTTTAACATATCAGTTACAGGTGAGAAGTTGATGTTAACTTCGAGGATTTCAAAATTTTCAGGTTTTAGATGATTCTCATGTATGTTGTTTGTTTCAAGTTATTTTACATTTTAGATGTAGATCTAGATGAACCGAAATCATGTGCTTTGCAGCATTTGCCACAATGTTTAACAAACGAGAGATTGATTCGCCCAACTTATGAAGATTCTTCAAAATCTTGGTTTCCCTAATTTATGAAAATTCTTCAAATTCTCTTGTCCAAAAATATCAATGATAGGTTCAAGGGTAAAAGTATCGTTTTGATTCTTTCAAATTCTTCATTGATTGAACACATGCCATTTTTAAGATTTTAGAGTTCTGAATCTGAAGACCTCAAGAAGTGTATAAAGCGCAAAATGGTTAATTTGGTAATTTTGAAGTTCCGAATGGATGTCATTTTCAAATTCCTAGAGGTTGAAAATTTTAGGATGCCTCAATTCAAAACTGGGTTTAAAGTAGAGAAAGAGAGGTGAAAATGGACTCCGAGAGAGAGACTGGAATCGTGCGTGGTATGGTGTACAGTCTTATGTTGCATATATGTTGACTTTAACTGCGGTATGATAAGACGAAGAAAGCTCACTGTTAGTACGTAACATTGGATCTCTGCTTATCATGGGGATGGATCAGACGAATCCGAATCAGGACCCTCGTGTCGATAGTTGCTGACCTGGGTTGATCCGAACAGACTTTCCATCTCAGCCGCTGATTTTGCTCCAATTTGGCGCTCCAGATCGAGCCACATCACCCGAATTCTGAACCATTGATCAAGCTTCATCCAACGGTGAGATTTTCAGTGATTCTTTGATATTTAAAGAGGCCAATCCTTTGCACAATAACTGCTGTCAATTTAACGCACCAGCAGCCTTCAAGAATAATCTTTTGCAGAGAATTTGAAGAACAATTTGAGCAGCAATTTTTTAAGGGCCAATTTTAACGAAGGGTGATTTGTTTTGAGCTCAAACTGGAGGCACACATCTAGGTTTGTGCATTTATTTTTTATTTTTTGAAAATTTGTGAATTTATTTTATTATTTTGGTATTTCCAAAACTTAATTTTTCATCACCTAGGTCTTTAGAGCCGTAATTTAATGTGTATCATTTATGATTGAGTATTAATAATTTTGGGAAAATTCAATTAAGTGATTTAATTATATTTATTTTTCCGAAATTGTTTTTAATCGATTTTTCAAATGTATTGAGGCTATATTTTAGATATTGTTGAGCTCTCGATTTAGGGAAAGTTGTTGTTAATTAATTGCATGATTTTATTTCCCTAAAAATTTATTCACCTGAAATTTTCTGGAAAATATTTTTTCAATATTAGAGAATTTTTCTTGAGAGAATTTTTGTGATATATTTATTTGCTTCTTATGATAACAATCTAGTTTTAATTTTTGAAATAAAACACATTAATGGTCTTGATTTTCATATCTCGGATTTAACCTCGTCAAGTACTAGATAAATACACGCATACACAACCTCTTGTATTTTGATCTGGTGAGGAGATTGTTGATGTCTACGCACTATGCTTCATTCACATGGGAAAATTTGTGAGGACTGTGAGGGTTGACGCAATAGGATTTAGATGCGGGTTACATATGGATGTGATATTTTGTAACTGTTCTTTATCAGTTGTAAACACGTATTATTTTCATAGTGAATTGTTTCATCTACGCGTGCACATAATCATGTATCAAAGTTTTTATCCTAGATCACGACAATCAAAGGTTTTCTTATAAAAATCTCTGTAATGTGGATGTTCATTTTATTTACCTTATTTATTATTGTCATTGATTGATTGTTATATCATTTGTATAATTGTTGGTGGAAGTTGAAATTGACATTTTTGAGAATATTGGAAGTGCCTGTGTACTGTTGATTCACTGATTAGTTGTATAGTTGATTTATTGCATCATACCCATTGATAGAGAGTTTTAGAACTTTTCTCAGATGGTGTCAAGAATGTAAGAGGTGGGCAGAATCAAAGAAATGAAGAAAGGATGGATGATTTTGAGAAGAAAGTTACAATAACCGATGCAATGGAGATGGAGGAGATGGACATTGAACAAGCAAATAACAATTCTTCAAAAACCCTCCAATTACTCCGGACTTTCCTTGATATTCAGCAGCGTAGAGCCCAAGCTTATGCCAAGCTTAAACGGTACCCACCTCCTTTTCTTTATTTTTGTCATCTTATTATTATTATTGATATGATTTTGTATGTAAAGAAGTACTCAAGAAATTGCTAAAGAAAAAGAATCCTATTTGATATATTTCTTTCAACTCATGTGAACCGTGAAGATTCATGTTTATTGAGCCCTAGACATGCAATGAATTCCATGTTGATATTTCCTGCATACATGTGGGTGTTAGTTTAGTTGGTAAAATTCTTAGGTTGAAACATAGGTCTTAGATTCGAACTCTGCTTATATAGGTGGGTTTATTGCTGACCATGCTATGACTAAATAGCAAATGAGTGTGTTTACAATATATTTTTGGCAAAGTATCGGAAAGGCTTCAGATCATAAGTATACTGGGGATTGAGGTGATGCAGCTTTAATTCACAGTTGTTTTTGCTATAAGATTAATAGTTTTCTAAATATAACAGGTGGGCAGCTGGTTAAATATTAGTCCCAAATAAGTTTGACCAAACAATTTAACTGATGTGCCTTGAAGTTAAGTAGAAGTACCACAGTTAATACCCGTCCTTCAAGTTTGCTTTAGTTTAGAATTCATTGATTTGGAACCGTTTTGATTGCGGAAATAAACTTGGCAGGGGCTTTTCTGAGTATATGATTTCAGGAGGTGAACTGGCTTATCAACAACTGTGCAGTGAGATTACATCAGAGTTCAATGACTGCTCAAAACAAGTTTGCAATCATTACCTTTCTTGGATGGTTGTTTTATATTTTTTAAATTTATCTTATAGTCTGATCTTAGTGTTTCTGCTTTTTATATATAGGTCCTTGAAATAGAGTCTCTGTTTCTGAATCCTGATTTTTGCCGAGTTGATCTAGCTCAGCTGCTAAGAGCTGTTCAGACACAGGAAAAGCAAAAATTGCATCTGGTATATCCAATTTCTCACTAGCTGTGCCCTTTCATTGATGATCTTGGGAGAATGGGTTGACCTGTACGACTTACCTTTTCTCTGCCTTTGTTACTATACACTTTTTGTTCATGTGCATTGGGTTGCATTTGAGCTGATGATACTGTTTCCTGTTTGGTGGGATGAAAATGCAGGATTTCACTTGTGGACTCTTTTGCCAATTAGAGTGAATATAAAACTTAATTTGTATTACAACTGCTTGAAAATATATAGTGTTCATGAAGATCAGCAATACTGAGAAACAGTTTGCTGATTGTGATGCATTTTCAAAGGACTTGAATATGAACTTACAAAGTGCCAAGATAAAATTTATTATTAGTTGTATTTATCGTGGTTGACTGCTGAATTGTCAGTTTTAACACTATGCATTCTTATATACCCCTAAATTTTGCAATAGGTGACTAGCTAATGTATCCATAGGCAACTGCTCTAACAACATAAATGTTTGATTCTTTTGAAAATCAGAAGAAAGTATGAAAATTTGGATTAATGCCCTGAGACAACCTATTATTTTCCCATCTGTTACTTAAGTACAATTTATTAATGTGCATTTTGTTAATTCCTCACATTGTCATTAGAATAGCTGCAAACAGTACTTTTAGAAATTTAAAGTTTCTTTTGGTTTGTTTTCTTAGAAGTTAAGGAAATTACTCCCTGTGATGCAAAAGACAGCAGTGCAAGTGTGCAACCTTCTCTGTCTTTTACACTTCTATAAATTCAGGAAATACTGCCTATGAAGCTAAAGAGAGCAGAGAGCAGTGTAGCTTTGTTTTTGTTTCTTTTGTTGACCCTGGTTCACTCTTGTGTGTCTCACATTTTGCTTATGAGTATACTACTTTTGTCCATTGAATAATAGTAATAAAATTAAATACACACACATTCGAAGAGAGAGAACTGTGAAACTGTGTTGCCATAGTGGAAGATGACATAGTGAGCAAACATTATTGAATTGCAAATGTTTCATTCGGTGTTTAATTGTTCTTCTTTAACAGCGTTTATATATGCAGAGGTCTAGTACATTGTTGAATTCCTTATGTTTTGTCCTTATCATGCAAACTTAACCGTTTCTTGCTTCTGACATTTCTGACAATCACGCTTCTTTGTCCGGAAGACGGCTACAATTCAGTTATTGAAGAAGGCTGGACGCCCATCTGAGCGTCTGGTGAGCCATGAGAATTGCAAATTTAGGGAGCCAAAGAAGCATGAGTGTGTGCATGTCCAGGAGATAACAGAAGCAGCTGGGACTGAAGAGGCAGAAGCAGATGCTGAGTATGATAATGCATTAAAGGAAGCCATTAGAGGTGTGCAGGATGCCGTGACTGCTATCAATGAACATTTAGAAGAAGTCAGATACGAGATTGCTGCGCTTGAAGCAGAGTGACTTCAGAATTGATGGAAGATCTTTTGACAAGAAAGTCTCTTCCGAAAAAAAACACATCGGGATAATCCTTGTTGTACCATAAATTGCTTGGCTGATTGGGTTTTATAACTTCTACTCATAGTCAATAGATTGTGTTGATGAAAATGTACATAAGATTTTCTATATTGGTATACATTTGTCTTCAAATATTTCCTCACTCTTGAATTATCTGTAGATCATCCATTTATTTTTGAAATTCTGAAGTTATTCTCATTTTTGTACAACAGACAAGGGAAGAGAAGGTAAAAATAGGAGTGAGTTAATGAATTTAGAATTTAAAAAATAAGGGATAATTCAAAAATAGTCAAATTACAAAAGATAATTTGAAATTAACCATAATCATGAATGGTGCTACTGTCACTCCTCAATTACTATCAATTACCACCAAGAAACTCCAGGTTTTTGGAGTTAAAATTTTGTTCTTTGCAACAATCGTGTTAAAGAAGCGAAAATTAATTTTTGAGTTTCGTATGCTATAAGCATGATAACTGATGTGCGTATTAGAAAAGAGATTGCAGACCTAAGAGTTTTCTTATTTTTGTTCGAGAAAAAAGTTTTCAAGTATAAAATTTACGCTCTGTTTTGGGAATGCTCCGTTGCGACAATCTAGAGATCTTAACTATTGAGTGGGAACACATTCATTTTGAAGCAGTTTTTTTCCTTTTAATATTTTTTTTTTTAATTATTGAGTCTAATGATGCGACTGGATTTTTACTTTTTAATGAGTCATTCCGCTCTTTTGATCCAAGAAGTGCATTCATTTAGACCAGACGAGATCATTTTATCCGACAATAGTAATTATTAAAGTATTTTTTTAAGGATTTTTTTATCTTGCATGCATGTAAGATACATCCCCTTACATAAATAATACGTAGATCCCACACATATATTGTTTATGTGAGAGAAAAGTATTTTACATTTGTGTAAGATAGGGATTGACTTCTTTTAATTATGCCTCAACCTCAAACAAAAAAAAGTTGGTAGCATCAAAAGCAAAGTTTTAGCGAATTGTGCGGTTGTAATACTCCTTTGGGAAAATAAAATAAAAAAAAATAAAAAATGGAAACAGATAGCTTATATGGGAAGGTTACCATTTTAAATATGGGAAATATACTGCAGTTATTAGCAAACTTCGAATATATGGTAATGGGTTGTCATAACAGCAGTCCAAAATGGTCAGTTAGGGGGATAAAACTGTGGTGCAATTGTGGTACCGTGCCACAGTTTCACCCAATCGTTGGATTCCCACTTATTTAAGTGGACCTTATTCATTTGAGTGGATCCAACAGCTGGTGTAACTGTGACACGGTACTACAATTGCATTGTAACCTGACCCCAGTTAGGGAGCTTTCGAAATGGCAATAGTTTACGGGCTAAAGCTACAATGCCGGGACACAAGTCCCCGGTACCATGCCGGAGTAATTAATTTACCGTTGGATTTAAGTTCAAGGAATCCAACGGCTCAAATATAATAATTTTTGAAATTAGAAAATAATTGGCTACCTTTGCAACCGGTTACACACACTCTATTTTCCTCCTTTTTTTGTTTTGAAATTCGTCTCTCAAATCCCTAAAGTTTTTCCATTCTAAAATCTAATCGCTCTCTCAACGACGATATTTTCTCTTTGGAATCTCTCATTGACAAATTCGGTCTCTCAAATCCCTAAATTTTTCATTCTCAAAATTGGCCTATCTATGTTCAAGCCCTAATTTTTTCATTCTCAAATTTGATATCTCTCTTCAGGCCCTACATTGCTCAGTGGGAGGCATGAATAAGAATGAATAAAGGTATTCTTTTTTTCTTTTTTATTAAGTTTCTAATTTTTAAAATTTGGCTTTCTCCTTCAAAGCCCTAACTTTTCAAACTTGATCTTTCTCTCCTGAAGCCGTACATTAACTCGCTGGGGAGCAACGCCGAATGAATAAAAGGTATTTTTTTATATTTTATTTTGTCTTATTTCTTATTTTTGGAATTTGCATTTCTCTTTGAAAGCACTAATTTTTCAAATTTGGTCTCTCTCTCTCAAAATCCTACATGAGCTCAATGGGAAGATGACTCGTAATGAACAAAAGATATTTTTCTTTCTAAATCTTTTTTATTTTGGTTAAATTTCTAATTTTTAAGAATATGGGTTTTTGCTATCCATATTGAATATCTAAGAATTTGGATTTTTGGTTAAATTCTTATGAAACAGATCTTGAATTTAATTTTATATTTTTTTTCTATGGCTTTAAGTGTTCTTGAGCATTTTGTTAGAGTCTCGTCAGGAAACTCAAGATTTCATGATGGGTGTGTGTGATTATTAGGCATTCCCCCTCCCCTCTCTTTAAATGGCTAAGTGTTTTGGGTAGACTATGGTCTTGGAGCTTGGATTAGTTGCTTATTTATTGTGATAGGTTTTGCTCTGAAAATTTTCATTTTTGATTGCAGTTCATATAATCAATATATCTTTATTAGGCAGTGATATAATAAATTCCGGACTTTTTTTTTTTTAAGATGGATCTTACTATTTATTTCTTGTACAAACTCTGGTTAGGTGTTGACTCAACACTTGGGGCTGGAGCATATATTCTTGTTGGAACGGTTGCTAGAGAGCATTCAGGACTGGCACTCACCCTTTTGTTTCCTTATAGCTGGAATAGCTTCTGCTTTTTCAGCCTTTTGCTATGCCGAGCTTGCAAGTCGTTGGCCATCTGCTGGGAGTGCCTATCATTATTCATACATATGTGTTGGAGAAGGGTGAGTCCTTGTTACCTTTAATATTGGTATAACTCGTAATAGTCATTTCTTGGAGATGTAGTTTATTGATTCATATAATTGGATCTTGTTTCTAAAGTGGGATAAACTGGTGATTAGCTGGAGCATAGTAATCGTTATTAATGTTTTGGTCTAATAAATTGATTTAACTTAGTTGATGTTGTATTTTGGCAGTGTTAGGTGGTTGATTGGTTGGCTCTGATACTTGAGTACACAATTGGCGGGTCTGTTGTTCCTCGTGGCATATACCCGAATCTGGTCTGGTGAATTTTATCGAGCTTTGATTGTATATTTATTTACTTTAGTTGTTACTATTGAGTCATATGTGTTTGCACTATCAACTAAATTGGAATGGTTTAATTGTATTGTTTGTTCATTTAGCTTGTTTACTTTTTCCTTTCCCTTATTTTCTCTGAGTTGCCTTTTTGACAACTAATCATCTTTGTATTGATTTGAATTCATATATTTTATGAGGGAGGTCTACAATTGCCTATGCATTTAAACGTTTCTGTTCTTATGTTGTTGTTATTAATGATTATAGGCTGTGCATTCTTCCTTTCTTTTTGGCTCATCAAGAAATTCCTGGGATTGACATTATTGTTGATCCCTGTGCTGCAATTATTGTACTTTTTGTTACTGGACTCCTGTGTGTGGGAATCAAGGAGGTATCCATTTGTTCCTTTCAATTGTATTTATATTTCTCTTATCACCTTTTTCTATATATATTTCTGTATTGATTCTCAAATATGTCCCACCTGATGAGGTGCCAGTTCTATCCACACTTTAGTCATCAATTGATTCTGTATCATTGCAATTTAGTCAGAGTTCTCTGGCTATTAGTGGGGAAAACCTTGTTGATGTTGGCACTTTGAAATAAACTCAGCCTTGCCAAAAAGGGTGGAGCAGCCAGTTATCCTTTTATAAAACGAGTTCAAGGTATTGTGCAACCTTTGTATTTGGTCATCTAAACCTTTAAAATATGCAATTCTTGTAAATTTTCAAATAATGAGGTGCAATTTATTATTGCTTGATCAATAGCTGCTCTGATTGGTGTGCCTGAATTCACTGTGTGGTAATTTTCCTAATTTCAAAAGTAAATATATTCTTAACTTGCCATGTGCTTAATCAGAATATGAAAAGCTATGTTATCTAATGTAAATTACATCTCTTTGGAGTGTGTTTGAATTATGATCCTTTCACCATCATATTTAAACTTATGGAGGCTTGATTGAGCTGGACTCTTTGATATATTACTCTCTGGATTCCGCTGTGACATTTATTTCTTTTACCATGCTTTTTGTAGGTTATCTTCTGGGTTCTGCTTAAGTGTTTAATTATGTTTTATATGACTATTGCAGACATTTATAATGAAACAAGCAAATAGTTGCTGGATGGACTGTAATTGTAATTATGTTTTATATGACTATTACATGCATAGGGGTGTTTGTATAGGGATGTTTGTTCTTACATATGGAGCTTCAGATTTGAGCCTTCATTATGTTACCTTTAACTCTTTATGAGTTTTATTTCTTTTCTTTCATAGCTTTCTTTAGCAGTGGAAGATTTTGCTACTATCTTAGATTTTTTCTGCTGGTTTTAGGCAGTCTTCCAGCTGTTTTGGGCTTTTGTCTACTGTTTCTAGGCAATTTTTTCACTTTTGTTTTGGATTTATTTATGTTGTTTTTAGGCATTTTTCACTGTTGTTTTAGGGTAATTTTTATTGTTGTTTTGGGCATCTTTTTCTGCTGTTTTTGGGCATTTTTTATTGTTGTTTATTGGTTATATTTGCTGTTTTGGTGCTTTTTTCCTGCTATTTTTTAGTGTAATTTGTTGTTTCTTCTTATTGTGATTTGTTGTTGCTTCTTATTATGACTAACGACTATTTTTATCTTATCGATTAACTTGAAAATTTTAATTATTTGCAGGGGAGAATTCAACCGGATATTGCTTAGTTCTATAAATTATCTGGCATAACTGTTTTACTAGAAACTTTTTGATGTTGCGCACCCTCTTGGTTTACGAATACGAATGAAATTATAATTAGTTTGTAACTCAATTTGACGATGCTTTTATTTTTTGGGAGATTATGCTTATAATAATTTTTTTTTTCTTTTTATAGCCTACTCTTATAAATGAGTGCTCTTGATTTTCATTATTTTGTTTTTCATTAACAAATTTCTTTTGAAATAAGTGTACTGTAGTTTGTTTTCACACAATTAAAAAAAAATGAAAAAATTGTGATATAATTTAATCCAAAATGATTTAAGATATACTAGGTTCTAAGCCCTCAAATGTGCCATCAATTTGTTGCTATCTTTAGGTTTGGGGGGTGTTATTGGTGATATTGAAATTCTACGTCGTCAATTTTGGATGTTTAGCATATGGATTTACCCTGGGAAGATTTTCGCTTTATTTTTCCTATAACAATGATCATAGTGATGTTGCCTTTTTCTTTCTACCATATTTTCTTTTTATCCCTCAATATTTTTTTGTTTAGCTAGCATATTTTCATTCATAAACGATTGTAAATTTGAATTGAGCTTAGAATTTTTGTGACTCAGTAATTTAAAATATCCACCATGATTAGTTTGTTTAAAAAAAAAAAAACAAAATACACCTAAAAAATATTATTATGCAACAAATAAGAATAGTGATTTTCACTTGAATTATCAAATTCTTTTTCAAACTATTATTAGACTAAAATAAGGAAAAAAAATTGGATAGATATGTAATTTTATTATAATGAATTGGATTTTTTTTTCAAATTACAAGTTCTTTTTAAAGCCATCATTTTATCAATCATGTAAAAAATAGTTAGGCGATTAAATTTATATGTGTAATTTAATGAACACATTTATAATTTGTGTATGAGTTAAATAAAAATTAGTAAGTTAGATAAATTCCCAAATATAATTATTGGGTATAAGTTGAATTTAATTCAATTTAATGTATCTTTTAGGGATGGCAAAAATCCCCACGGGGACGGGTACCCTCGGGGATTTTCCCCATTCGGGGAGGGTACGGGGATAATTTTATACCCAATTTTTTTTTCGGGGAGGGGACGGGGAAAATTTTTTACCCAATTTTTTATTCGGGGAGGGGACGGGGATGAGGTGGAATCCCCATCCCCTACCCATTTCCCCATTTTAATTTTTAATTTTATTTTTATTTTTAAAATTACTAATAAATAAATAACAAAATTATAAATATTGTTAAAAATAATAAATATCAAAATAGTTGTATGTTGGGAAAGTGGTCACCTTTTGCCGGGAATTAGTTGAAGAGTATTAATTGAAGTTTTCACCAACTGTTTATTGCTTTGATTATACTGGTAGTAGTTCTTCTACTAGATCTACAGGGGATTCTTATAAGAAAGCAACCAAATGGATGATAGGTTTTGATGATTATGTAAACAATGGAGATTGTGCAGTTGTTGCAGATGAATTAGATTCATATTTGGATGAGAAAGTTATACCTCGGATGGAAGATTTTAATATTTTGAGTTGGTGGAAGACAAATGCTAATAGGTATCCTACATTAGCTCGAATTGCTAGAGATATTTTGGCAATTCCAATTACAACAGTTGCTTATGAATCAGCTTTTAACACTAGTGGTAGAGTTGTGAGCTCATACCATAACAGACTTCATCCAAGCACATTGGAGGCCTTAATGTGCTGTCAAAGTTGGTTACGAGCTTACAATAGCGGTATGAGTTTATTTTAATATGATTAATTTAAAATCGAAAATAAAAAAAAATGTATTAGACTATTAGTTATTCGGGGACCGGGGACCCTCGGGGATCCCCTGTTATTATTCGGGGAGGGGATGGGGATTCTCTCAAGCAATTCTGACGGGGACGGGGAGGGGACGGGGACATATGTAAAATATCGGGGATGGGTATGGGGAGATTGGTCCCCTCCCCTCCCCTCCCCATTGCCATCCCTAGTATCTTTATTAATAAAATCTAGTTTAGTAAAATAACATGAATCTAATGAGTAATTAATGGGGTTTCACCACAAACATAAGATCAAAATATTCATGTGTATGTATGCGCGCACGCACTCATGTCTCTATGCATATAACTCTATAATATTACAAGAGCTTTGAATATTTTAAAATACAAGAGATTTGATAATTCCAATTCCATAGCAAAGTATTTTGTTTATTTTCTATTATGTTTTACAAATTTATAAAATTCTATTTTTGTTACTATTAACTGTATTTTTTTATAATTTTTAATTAATATATTATCTTAATTAATATTTAAATAGTACACCGTTTTAAAGTGTTTAAAATTCTGGACAGTGACATGAATCATTATTGAGCCAACAGTTAACCGACAGTTTCCAGAAACATGTTAATTTAATTCTGCTAGATAACAATGAATCGTTTATTTGATAACAATTAGCCGATATCTTTCAGAAAGAAGTGTATTTGCTTATTCGATTCTGGAAGAGAACGGTGAACCTTTTGTAGATAATGGTGAACCGATATCATCCAGAGAGGTATATGATTGCAGATAAAGATCTGTTAACGACAAAGGTTAACTAATAGCAATTGCAAAGTTACTGGACAAACACGGCGAACAGACATCCAGGTAATGGTGAACCGCCATTTTAAATTTTAAAATTTTGGGAAAGGTGTGTGTGAATGAAACGGGCGGGAAATTTTTAAAATTTTTACTTTATTCAAGACATGTGACATTTGACGTCAAACATGCAACCCTGACGTCCAACATGCAACAACTGACGTTAAACATGAAACCTACAATATTTTACGTAAAAAATGCAAGCGGGACATCAGACATGCAACAACGGATGTTAAACATGCAACCTGCAACACTGCACGTGAAATAAACAACTTATCACATAAAGTTCGCAACTTTGACGTCAAACATGAAACAGACGAGAATATTCGAGAATATTTTTTATTTTGGCTTTATTCAAAACATGCAACATCGTACGTCAAACATGAAATCCAACCGTCGAACATGCAACAACTGATGTTAAACATGAAACTTGCAACACCTCACGCGAAATATACAACTTATCACGTTAAGTTTGCAACTTCGACGTCAAACATGAAACGGGCGAGAATATTCAAGAATATTCTTTATTTTGGCTTTATCCAAAACATGCAACATCTAACGTTAAACATGAAATCCAACCGTCGAACATGCAACAATTGACGTTAAACATGAAACTTACAACACTTCACGCGAAATATGTAACTTATCACGTAAAGTTCGCAACTTCGACGTCAAACATGAAACGGACGAGAATATTCGTGAATATTCTTTATTTTGGCTTTATTCAAAACATGCAACATCGTACGTCAAACATGAAATCCAACCGTCGAACATGCAACAACTGATGTTAAACATGAAACTTGCAACACCTCACGCGGAATATGCAACTTATCACGTAAAGTTCGCAACTTCAACGTCAAACATGAAACGGACGAGAATATTCGAGAATATTCTTTATTTTGGCTTTATTCACAACATGCAACATTGTACATCACAACATGAAATCCAACCGTCGAACATGCAACAATTGACGTTAAACATGAAACTTACAACACTTCACGCGAAATATGTAACTTATCACGTAAAGTTCGCAACTTCGACGTCAAACATGAAACGGACGAGAATATTCGGGAATATTCTTTATTTTGGCTTTATTCAAAACATGCAACATCGTACGTCAAACATGAAATCCAACCGTCGAACATGCAACAACTGATGTTAAACATGAAACTTGCAACACCTCACGCGGAATATGCAACTTATCACGTAAAGTTCGCAACTTCGACGTCAAACATGAAACGGACGAGAATATTTGAGAATATTCTTTATTTTGGCTTTATTCAAAACATGCAACATTGTACGTCAAACATGAAATCCAACCGTCGAACATGCAATAACTGACGTTAAACATGAAACTTGCAACACCTCATGCGGAATATGCAACTTATCACGTAAAGTTTCGCAACTTCGACGTCAAACATGAAACGAACGAGAATATTCAGGAATATTCTTTATTTTGGCTTTATTCAAGACATGCAATAGCTTACGTCAAACATGCAACCGTGACGTCTGACATGCAACAACGGACGTTAAACATGAAACTTGCAACACTTCACGCGAAATATGCAACTTATCACGTAAAGTTCGCAACTTCGACGTCAAACATGAAACTGACGAGAATATTTGGGAATATTCTTTATTTTGGCTTTATTCAACAAATGAAACATCTTACATCAAACATGCAATCGAGACGTCGGACATGCAACAACTGATGTTAAACATGAAATACTATTTTTTTCATTTTCAATTTCTTTATTTTTTTCCATTTTATTTAATTATATTATATTGTATTATAGGGTTTGTATTATATTATTTAATTTCTTTATCTTTTGCTATTAATTATATTATAAAAAACTATTTTTGACATTTTGTTTAATTTTTTATTTTTATATTGTATTTTTAATATATTTTTTAAAAAAAATATGGTGCAACCGGTTTGTTAACCGGCTGCACCAAGTCTTTGGCTGCCAAATGGCAGCCAAAGACAGCCGGGCTCTCTTTTTTAGGGCCTGGCATGGTGCCAGGTACAATGCCAACGACATTGTAGCCAAACCCTAGTTTACGAGTCAGGTTATTTTGGCCCAATTTATTGCCATCTGTATGGGTTAAATCATGTTGTTGGGAGTAATTCGCTTTTTTATGCTCATCAATTATTATTATTATTATTTTATAAAGTGAGCAACCGATTACATAGAAGATATTATAAAATATTTTTGTTGTATTACACTCGTTTAATATATATATATAATATGTATATTTATTTTAAAAAATGATACGTGATTGGTAGTTATATTGACTACATACACATATGTATACATTTATTTTAAAAAATCATTATGTGATTATTAATTATGTTTAATTCCTGTACACATGTCATACATACACTAAGTGGGTATAATATAATAAAATTACTCTAGGATTTCTCTTTATAAATTTCACATCAATTGCAATGATATAACAAACTCCACTATAATGATTTCTTAATTGTGATTTGGGTGATCAAAAGTTCTAATCCCAAAAGGAAGAACAAAGAATACTCTTGATCTTCATCTGCCCAAAATCAACCTATCTGCTCAAACTCAGTTGCATCGAGTGGATGCTTAGACTTCACTTGTTGATTTCTGTAGCTTTCTCAAATTGCTTCTTTTAAAATTTTGCAGTATTCAACAATCAACTTATATGTGTAATTGGCTCTTGACTTGTAAACTTTACAAATGGCCCGACTGTTTTCTATGTTACAATGAATAGGATACAAGATTGTTGGTTAGATAAATTGAGGGGAAAAAGCATCCACATTAATCAATCTACGACTTCTTCCATTTATTGACAACATTAAAGCTATGTTAGTATTATTCTAGCCGCATAAAATTGAAGAATAAAGATGTTTTCAATTGATTTTCGGGTAGGAAAAGCCAAACCTATCTAGAACAATAAATTTATATTTTTAGGGGAGACGAGGTACCTCACTGGTTTGTTGTGTGCGGTGCAGTGTATCTGAAATTCGGGAGAGGTGAGAAGGGGAGAGGGAGTGGTAACAATGGTGGAAGGTCAGAAACAAGAGAGAGGTCCTTCAAAATGAGCTTCACGCCTGCAAAATAGTGAAATAGAGGTTAGAGGTGAAGCCGGGGTACCCCAACGCTCACACTCCGACGCTCAAGTTAGCAAACTCAAGCTTTTATGACCAAGAGAGCTGGCTAGCCCTCTGTAAATTAGGGTTTAAGGTTGAAGAAAACCCCTGACGTGAATGTCAATCTTCTCTCATTTATTTTGAAAATCCTCAAACGATCTCCCAAAAGTTGATTATCTCCAGTGGCCTTCTTCTTTTAAAATTTCGTCTCTTCTCCTGACTGCATCAATATTGCTCACAGGTAAAAATTTCTTCTTTACTTTTTTTTTAGCCTGGTCGTCTTCCCTAAGCTTATTTTATCTCTTCACTTATCTTCCTTTTCTTTCTTTCTTTCTTCTTTCTCTTCCTCTCTCGGCCGGCGTTCTTCTCGAGTGTTTTCCGGTGTGTTTTCTCGCGTGTTTTCCGGCATGGGTCTCGGCTGCTGCAGTGGCGGTTTTGGCTCCCGATATGGTCGGTTCTAGGCAATCTTCACGGCTTCACGGTGAGATCTAGATCCACCGGTAGACACGATAACCCCCCTCCCTTGTGTCTTCATTTTATCCTTTTTTTCTCTCTCTTTTTTCTCTTTTTCTTCTCTCTTTTCTTTTTCCTTTTTCATTTCGGCCAGCGTTCTCCTTGGTGATTTTCGGTGTCGGTTTGGTGGTTACAGTCGCGACAATCAGCGTCGGTTCAGTGGCTACAGTCGCGGCAACCGGCGTCGGTTCAGTGGCTACAGTCGCGGCAACCGGCGTCGGTTCGGTGGCTGTTGTCCCCCTCCTCCGTGTTGTCTTCTCCGTTCTTTGTTTTCTTTTTTTTTTGGGCAGCGTTCTCCCTTGGTGGTTTCCGGCGTCCTTCTCGCGATCTTCGACGTCAGTTCTCGGTGGTTGCAACCATGACAGCCGACGCCGGTTGCTGCAGCTCCCCCCCCTCGCATTGGTTTGGTTTGGTGGCTGCAGCTTCTTCGTTCTTCATTTTCTCTTTTCCTTTTTTTACTTTTCATTTATAAATAAAGTAAATTGGCTAATTTCATTTGTGCTTGAATAAATAAAATAAATTTACAGTTTCTTCGTTCTTCACACCATTGGTTTTTATATTTGCATATTCTTACTTACTGTTTTTGGTTGCCTACAGCTTTATCTCCCCACGATTACCAATCCCAATCCGTCAAGTTGGTAAATAACAGGTATCCTTCATTGTTTCTCCTCCTTTGGCGCATTTACAATGGCGCTATTTTGCATACTCTGAGAAAAATTTGCTTGTTTGTTTGTTTATTTTTTTTTTTTTTGTGGTTGGTGTTTGCATTTGATGGTTGATGTGTGGTGGGTGGTGTATGGTATGAAAATGTTATTGGGGGAATTGTGGCTTGGTGGTTATGTTGTTGGCGGAATTGTGGCTCGATGGTTATGTTGTTGGGGGAAAGTAAATGGGCAAAAAACATACGGGACCAGTGAGGAAGCGTCGTGCAGTTGAAGCTAGTAACGTTGACAACCCTCCTACGGGTTCTCCTTCCCACATCTCCATTAGCGAGGGTGATAGGTCCCCCCTTAGTACCTATAGGAGTTGTAACTCTCACTCTGAGCTCCCCCCCTAGGAGTACTCCTCGTGTTAGCCCACGCTTTCCTAGTAAATGGCCAACCCCCCATCCTCGAAAGAAGGGTAGGTCATCCAAGCCCAAGGTTCCCGCTCGTTCCTCAGACCGGCCTCCTAAGCCTCCCTCTGCCACACCTTTAAAATCTGGCAATCTTTATTCCTTAGGCACTAGGAGGGTTACTTTGGAGGACTTAGAACAAATTAGAGCCAAATACAATATTCCTTCCTTTGTCCAGCTTAGGGTACCCCATGTGGATGAGCGACCTGAGTGTCCGAAGTCTGGTGGGATTGCTCTCCACATTGACCTCTTTGATCTAGGACTCCGCCTACCCCTCCAGCCTTTCTATATGAGGATGTTTAGTTATTTGGGGGTAGCTATTGAGCAGCTGTCCCTTCCAGGGTGGAGGACACTTACGGGCTTACATGTATTATGGTTGGAGGTATTGAGGTGCGACATCTCTATTCGGGAATTAAGGGGCCTTTACCAATTCAAAAAACCTAAGGGTCCCGTTATTGCTTACTTCTCCGCTTGGGGTGATCATGGCCATATTGTTGAGGGGGAGCCCACCTTGAAGAAGGGTTACAGAAAGGGATGGTTTGTTGCTGAGGGTAGGTGGGGGATAGAAACTCTAGGTGAAAAGGGCAACCCCGCGGAGGTTCCAAATTCCTTCAATGTAGACTGTAAGTATCTCCCTTACTTACGGTTCTTTATCGTAATCTTTTGCATGGATGTCTCGCTAACCTTGGGTTTTCCATGCTTTTGCAGGTGTGACGTGGGCTAAAGGATCATGCCCAGTTCAGGAGGTTGGGAGAGAGGTGAAGAAGTTTGTGGATAGGCTTCGAGGTGCACAGAGGGGTAGTGATGTGATAGAGGAGAGCCGATTATGGAGAGCGGGGCTAATTGACCGAAGTCCTCCACCTGCTTCGGGGGGTGACTCATATATGATTCAGGTGTCGGGGGGTACCCTATTATTAGCTATGGGACTGGGGTACCCTGTTATCACCGCATTCTTTATTTTGCTTCCCCACTTTTCATTTCCTATTTTTGCTTTTATAGTACTTAGTACTTGTCCGGCTAACATAACTTTTGTGCATTGAGTGCAGTTATGGAGTCGGCGGGTGACGCTTTTGATGCCTTTTTCCAAGCGGTAGTGGGTGGTGCTTCTGGATCTCAGGATTCGGCGGTACCCCAAAAAAGTTCCCGGCCACCTCGAGCTCCCGGACTAAAGGAGAAATTCCAGGGTACCTCCCATAGTGGGTCGAAGGGTACCCCTCGTTCAAAGAAGAGAAAATTGGGCTGGTTTCTGCTTTCCCCGATGTGTTGCGTGAAGGTGACCTAGACCCGGCTTCTAATAAGGAGGTTTCGTACTTGACTCACTATTTCTACTATTCTGCCGAAAATGTTACCTCCGAGGTTGCTGAAGGGACATGCAAGATGAGTTTGAGCCAGCGTTATGGTCAAGCACTCAGGGCTACCCAGGAGGTAGGCTTTCCTAGGGTACCTCGGGTGTATCCTTCATTTTTTACTTATTTAATCTTATTGCCATACACATATATTTAACATGTCTTTTATGACCTTCAGGCATATTTTCTCCTCAACCACTGCCTTCCAGACCTCGACTCCCTTGTTGCTGCCCAATTAGAGGTCGACAAGTTAAGGGGTGAGCTCCAAAGTCGTCAGTCTCGCGAGGATCAGCTTGCTCGATAAGTCAAAACTTTGCAAGAACACATTACTAGCCTATCGGGAGAGAAAGCTCGAGTGGAGAAGGACTGCGATGAGTTGAGGGCCGCAAAGGAGGATCTATTATCCCGACAAAAGACGATGGCGGAGGATGCGTTCTCACTCATCATGACGGAGGTGTGGAGCGTGGATCCAGAACTAGAAGTACCCCGTGTTCAGAAATTTGTCAACAAGGCCACGATTCTAAAGACAATTGCAGAGAGGAAGAAGTCTTCCCATGCACGGTCAGGTAACCCTTCCGGGTCGCCTAGGGTACCCCGCGTGCTTCAGTTGTTGCCTGCCTCATATGCCCCTACTCCGGTTGCTCATATTCCGGGTACCTCAGAGTTCTCTGCTGATCACCCTCTGGAGACGGATAGTGGGGATGGTGTTCCACCCTCGGTGTAGTCGTTTCATAGTGCTCTTGTTTTTTAGATCTATCCACATTTTGTTATTTGGAAATTGTTTCTTTCTTTTTTTGGTTTCTTGAGATATTTTGTATTATTGGGACTTCTCTTTAGTTATGGTACCATGCCACTGAGCCCTTTTGTATTTTGCATCCTTATTATTCTGCAAATGAATGCTGGGCTAAACTCTTTATCTTGCGAATTTCTAGGGTACCTCTCATGTTTTTTTTTTGAAATGGGGTACCCCCGGTACCTTAACAAATATTCGACATCATGCGCCTGCTGGTTTATATAGATCGACGAATTTGGTGCATGCCCTTCTCGGCAACTATGGCGGATTTCCCACAAATAGGTAATCAAAACATCATCACGACATCTCGATCAAAAATTGAAAGTGTGCAATTGGTCCAACCAATCAATTTCTTATTCTTTCGAAGTTCTCTCTGAATTTTTGAATAGCTTACCCCCTACTTTGCTCAAGTAAGAGGATGAAGGTGTGGGTGTACTCATACCTAAGCTGAACCTCGTGGTGCTAGGGTATGTCGGTTTTACTCCACCCTCGGGTCCTCTTTGACCCTCCCTCTCTTTGTTTAGGTAGCTTTGTCATGCTTCTGTAGAACGACTATCGTTGGGTTGTTCACTCTGTTGCCCATCTTGGCTTTGCATAGATCGTCACGATCAAGGCATATCAGGTACCCTGGCTGGTCCTGTGATAGGTTAGTCATAATTGACAAGCGTATGGCGAGAATTGCATATAACCAGATGCGTGGGTATATTAATGGTGATAAATGAATATAATCAGCATTCTAAGATCGAAGTGGCGAAAAATAAAGAAAGAACCCACATCATATTTGTTGAGAAAGAAAATGCATTTATAGATAACAAAAGCGTTGATGAATACATGACTTAACTTTGTTACCCTGAGGAGAATGGGAGACCGCAAGACCTCCTATCATTTTTATTTAAAAATTAAAGAAACTCTAAAGTTGCAACTGACCAACATAGGGCATCTGGGGTACCCCATTTGGCCTACCACACAAAAACATTAACGAAAGCAAATAATAGCAAAAGACTAGAGGTTAAGACACTGTCCTTTAGTAATATTTCCATAGCATTGCAGCATTCCAGGGGTGCCTCACGATTGTCTCATCCATGTGGAGTAGCCTGTATCCACCTGACCCAACGAGTTTGTCGATACAGTAAGGTCCTTCCTAATTTGCCCCAAAAGTGCCTTCGTAGGGTACCCTAGTGTTCTGAGTTACCGTTCTCAAGACCAAGTCTCCTTTCTTGAAGGATTGAGGGCGTACCTTTTTTTCATATAGACCCGAAATGCGATGCTGATATATAGTTGTCCTCAATTATGCTCTAGTCCTTTTCACAGCCACCAAATCAAGGTTTGAAGCAATCAAAGAGGTGTTCTCGGCCTCATCAAAGTATTCAACCCTGTGAGAGGGTACCCCAATTTCCACTGGAATCACTGCGTCAACATTGAATGCGAGGGAAAACGAGGTCTCCCAGGTGGAGGTGTTTTGAGTAGTCCAGTAGGCCCACAGAACCCCAGGTAGCTCGTCTACCCATGCTCTCTTTCTTTCTTCTAGCTTCTTCTTCAGGATACCTTTGATAATCTTATTAACGGCTTCGACTTGCCCATTAGATTGGGGATGGGTAGGTGTAGCAAACCGGTTGGCTATCCCCAGCTCTGAACAAAAACTTTGAAATTTTTCATTATCGAATTGCTTGCCATTATCACTAACAATTGCATAGGGGATCCCAAATCTACAAATGAGGTTCTTCCAAATGAATTCTGTGGTTTTCCTTTTTGTGATGCTTGTTAGTGGCTCCGCTTCTGCCCACTTTGTGAAATAATCTACCGCCACGATTGCATATATTGCTTGCCCCCTCCTGGTAGGTAACGGGCCAATGAGGTCCACTCCCCACATAGTGAAGGGCCAAAGGGAAGATATAACTGTTAGCTTCTCTGGGTGTAGGTGGGGTACCCTGGCGAACCTTTGGCATTGTCACAGCTTCGTACCATATTCTTGGCATCTTCTCACATAGTAGGCCAGTAGTACCCCTGACAGAGAGCTTTTTGTGCCAGTGATTGCCACAAATCCCCTCATGTATCTCCCTCATGACATACTTGACCTCGTCGCTTCCCAAGCATTTAAGGTAAGGAAGAGTGAACCCTCTTCTGTATAGGTTATCCTGGATCAGGCAATACCGCACGGCTTTATACTTTAGTCTTCTTGCTTCACTTTTATCTGATGGGAGGTCTCTGTCCTTGAGGTACCTTATGATAGGCTCCATCCAAAGTATCTCATTGGACAGTGATCCTACTTCCAACGGCTCTAGGAGATCAACGCTGGGGGCGGGTATGTGTTCTGTCGTGATGGGGCCAGCTGACTGAGCTACACCAAGGGACGTCATTTTTGCCAGGGTGTCAGCTTTGCTGTTCTCTAGTCGGGGTACCCTTTCCACCTTAACCTCGCAAAATTGGGACATCAGCTCGCTGGTTTTTCCGAGGTACCCCTTCACGTTTTCCTCTTTCGCTTGATATTGTGCGGTAACTTGGCTTACCACCAACTGGGAGTCGCTCTTGACGTGTACCCTCTTTGCTCCCAAAGCCTTCGACATCCTCAACCCCGCTATGATGGCCTTGTATTCGGCTTCGTTGTTCGAAGCCTTGAATCCAAATTGCAAAGCGTAGCATATTTTCACCTTGTTCGGGTCAATTATAATAACTCCCGCACCACTTCCGTGTGAGTTAGAGGAACCATCTACATGTATTTCCCAGACCTGTCCCCCTTCGTCGGTGGATGGGGTATCCAACAGGTACCTCGGATCACCTTCACCACTTGAGTCGTTGGCAAATTCCGCAATGAAATCAGCGATGGCTTGGGCTCTAATCGCCGAACGAGGCTTGAAAATGATGTCGAACTCGCTTAATTCGAGGGACCATCGGAGAAGCCGTCTGGACATGTCTAACTTCTGGAGGATTTGCCGGAGGGGAAGGTTGGTGACAACTGCAATAGTATGAGCTTGAAAATATGGTCTAAGCTTCCGTGCGGAGACAACCAATGCCAAAACGATATTTTCAGAGGTTGGGTACCTCTTTTCGACATCAACCATAGCCTTACTAGTGTAGTAAATAGATCGTTGTACCCCATTATCATCCTCTCGGAGTAACACAGAGCTGGTGGCATGCTCGGATACGGCGAGATACAACACAAGCACCTCTCCTGGCTCAGGTTTGGCAAGTAGTGGAGCATTCGCGAGGTACCCCTTCAGTTCTTGGAAAACCTCTTTGCAATCAGGTGTCCATTAGAGCTTTTTCCCGGTCTTCAAAGCTTTGAAAAAGGGCTTACACCGATCTGTAGCCTTGGAGATAAAGCGGCTCAGGGCAGCTACCCGGCCTGCCAAGCTTTGAACCTCCTTGATGGTGCATGGCAATTTCACGTCAAAAACCGTGCAAATTTTATTGGGGTTGGCCTCAATCCCCCATTGTTGTACCATGAACCCAAGAAACTTTCCTGAGGTAACCCCGAACGCACATTTTTCAGGGTTGAGCCACATCTGGTGTATTCTCAAAACGGTAAAGGTATCTCTGAGGTGCCCCAGGTGTTGCCCCGCATGCACCGATTTGATGATTATGTCGTCTATATACACCTCCATGGTGCGCCCGATTTGTTCCTTGAAAATTTTGTTCACTAGTCGCTGATAGGTAGCCTCGGTATTCTTCAAACCAAACGGCATAACCTTATAACAGTATAACCCACGGTTGGTGATGAAGGACGTTTTCTCTTGATCGGGTTGATACATTGGGATTTGGTTGTAACCGGAGAAGGCGTCCATTAAACTAAGCATCTCATGCCTCGCTGTTGCATAAACTAGCTGGTCCACCCGGGGAAACGGGAAGCTATCCTTGGGGCAGGACTTGTTTAAATCGGTGAAGTCCACACACATATGCCACTTTCTATTTGCTTTCTTGACTAGAACAACGTTGGATACCCAATCGGGGTACACTACTTCCTGGATAAATCTCGCTGCTAATAGGCAGTCTACCTCTTGTTCAATTGCATCGTACCTCTCTTGGTTGAAGGCTCGACGCTTCTGTTTGACCGGTTTATTATGTGGGCTGACATTGAGTTTGTGACAAGAGAGGGAAGGTGGGATACCCGGCATATCCGAGTGGGACCAGACGAATACGTCGTGGTGCTCGCGTAGGAAGGTGATGAGCCTCTCTCTTTGTTCCTCCGAAAGATTGGAGCCTACTTTCACGGTCTTTGTTGGGTCGGTGGCACAAATCGAGACTGAAATAAGGTCTTCAACTGGGGTACCCCGCTTTTCATCTTTCAATATTCGGGGATCCAAAGGTGCTTCAACTTCACATCTGGGCTCCACCTGGTCCCCGTGGGGCACCTGACACAACTTAAAAGTAATTTTTAACTCCCAAGTATAAGAGTGTCTTGTTGTATTATAACTCGGTGAGTCCAAGGTCAATCCACAGAGAAAAGATTTAATTTGTTTACTTTATTTAACTAGAAATTGAAATTAAAACTTAAATATAAACAACTTAATTTAACTGAAACTATGAAATTGAACAAGTTAGGGTTACAGATCCACTCTTAGAAGTAAATCAAACTTAATAAATTCTTTTTGCCTTTTTTTTAGATTTATTGCCCAAAAGATTAATTATATAAATTATTATTATTTTCCCTTTAATTTTATGATGGATTAAGTATTTATTGTGCCAAAATTTAATTTGTCTACAATAAGTCAAAATACCATTTTACCATAACTTATATTAAGATATTAAGAATTTATTATGCCAAATTCATTTGTTTGTCTACAATAAATCAAAATTTCAAAATATAAAATATGTATAAAATTAAATAGAAAATAATTTAATTTATAAAATTAAAAGTAGAATTTGCTTAAATCATATTTATTTCCTAAGAGTTTCACATTCCCCTAACTAATATTATTTAGTTAAGCATAATTAAAATAAAAAAGTAGTAAAATTGAATTACTTATAATTAAAAGAAATAAAAAAAACTAAAATTGGAAATAAAACTAATTTTATTTATAAAAATAATTATACAAAATATTAAAAACACACCTGAAAATCAAGATTACAAGGAGATAGAGAGAATTTGAGAAGAAGAGAGTTGTAGAGAGATGATTAAAAACATAAAAATGAGGCTCTATTTATAGAAAAATAAATTCATAATCCAGTGCTTTGCATGAAATATAAGTGTGCAACCCAAGAGGGGGGGTGAATTGAAATTTTAAAAACTATCCTAGCAAATCCACGTAACAAGCAATCTAATGTCTTAATAAAAATTGAAAGCAATAAGTTCAATAAAAGCACAATGATTAAAGAGTAAGGGAGAAGAGAAACAAACACATGAATTTTTATGTGGTTCAGCAATCCCCGCCTACGTCCACGCCTCCAAGCGATCTAAGCTTGAGGATTTCACTATCCAAGCCTTTTCAAGGCTTCAACCGATTACAATTGACTTCAAAGTGTCAATAAACCTTTACAACAAAGAGATTATCTCTCAATCTCTTCACTCAAGTGTTTTACACACTCAAACTCTTACAATTGAAATGAAGAAATGAATGTTACAATGAAACTCACTCAGTGAGTAGATATTCAAAAATGAAGAATAAGGAATGATTCATTGTTTTGTGCTTTGCAAGTTGAAGGCTCAAGATATCTTGTGTGCTTTTTGTTTTTGCTTGTTGGAGAGCTTCAAATTGAGTTGGATTTGAGTTCTTATAGTTTGAGCTCGAAAACTAGCCGTTATGCACATTTTGGGCGTATCCGGCTTGCCGTTTATGGAATCCGGTAAGCCGCTTTTATATTACCGTTAAGGCAAAAATTTGAATTTTGACTATCCGACTTGCCGGTTGCGAAATCCGGTAAGCCGTTTTCAATTCGGATACATTCTGCCCAATATCCAGTTTTTCGTTTAGCTGTATCCGGTAAGCCGCTTGCTACAGTAACGGCTACAATAACATATTTCTCAAAAATTATAGTTTGACCCCAAAACTTTATAAAACTATAGTATGGCCCAAAATGTTATGATAGTTTGCACATAGGTCCAATTTCAGAATTTTAAATAAAGCTTTGTCAATCCCAAAACTTTCTAAAATTATGATTTCTTCCAAACTATGTAAAATTATAGAATGACCCAAAAACATTTAAACAATTTCAAATAGGTCTAAATCCGAAATTTAAAAACACTATCAAAGATTTTAAAATACTTTCATTTTAGTCCAAAATACTTTAAGTTCATAACATCATTTTCTTATTATAAAAGTACAATTCATAAATCTTTGTTCAATCAATACATGTGGTTTGTTATCATTAAAATCAATATTTATAGCCATATAGGCTAACATTGCGGTCTATCATAAGCTTCATGTATGTGCTCCTCACAACCTTTAGATCAAGATCCAATGGCTGGTCAAACTTCAAAAGTCAACATCACACGTGGCATCGTTTGACTCATCCGATTTACCCAAAGAACAGTTGAGATTTGGAGGGTTAATGGGTGGATTGGGTCGACCCGAATACAAAGATTCGGATCCTGCAACTTGCTTCACCAACCATTGCCACGTGGCACAATCATAGCCATTGAATCATGAACGGTTGAGATTTAGTCAAAATTGCCAGCTATCCCATGCACTCATATCTATTGTAAGCTCGTTTCATCATCCAATAAGTGCTCGGTCAATAGGAAAAGTCAACTTTTTTTACACAAGCCCAATTTTAAGCCGATCTTGACTGATCTTAAGGTTTTCAGACCTCTGGAATCCAAATTTAACCTCCGTTTATCTGTTTAGAGCCTCGAATTACGTGAAATTAATATTTTTCCTAATAAACACATAAAAATACACAAAATTAAATATATTTAAAACATAATTAATAATTCCTAATATATTACATAAATACAAATATAAATTATAACATAAGCATAAAATAACATATTATCGCTTGATAATTAAATAATTTTTAATACTAATCATTCCCCCCAACCAGCTTATTGCTAGCCCTCTAGCAATTAAAGCATTATATTAAATTAAGATTTATAAAATTCACATGCAAGTTAATAGTTGTTCATCTATCCTCTAAACTACCAAATAAATGAACTCTCCCAATTTCTTTACCACATTGATGTTCACTCATTATCCAGAATATTATCAAACCTTCTTTTGTGCTCAAGTAATTAACACAATACTTATGGGGCTTCATTAAAAGAAAAACAACATTTTAGTTCCAAAATTCATTAGAAATTATATCATTAGGCAGTAGGTTATTCACACACATATATATATTTTTAAAATATTACATTTCTAACCCGTGTAGCGAGCTTTAGGTCAGTGACTCCCAGACTAGTTGGCCTTAGGGCACTAGGTGTTGAAGCACCCCTACGGACTTAATTACTCGGGTTTCTAATAAACAAACAATTTATCTATTACCCATGTAGCGAGGTTTAGGCCAGTGACTCCCAGACCAGTTGGCCTTAGGGTACTAGGTATTGAAACACCCATACGGACTTAATTACTCGGGTTCTAGATATAGCAAAATTAAAAACATTTTTTTCTTCTTTTTTTTGTTTTTTCTTTTTTTGTGCAATATACACTTTCTACTACCTTAGATACTATTCCTAATAAATCAAAAGAACTAAATGCTGTAAAATTTTAATTTACAACCCACTAGTATGTGTCATAGTATGTGTATAAAGAATGATTCAATAATACCTGTTAAATGAGTAAACAATTAAATAACTTAATAACCAAGTGGAGAGTTCACAAATTTGAGTAATTCAAAGAAAAGGGAACAAAAACAACTTATTATGAATCTCAAAATCAAAATATAATACAACAAGACTATTAGGATGCGTCTCAAAAGTCGTGACTCTTTACACAGCCATCCTAGACAAAAACAAAAATGTTTTTTTTTAACAAAGAAAAGAAAAGAAAAAAACAACACACATATTTAAAAACATACGTTAATTATCCCCACCCCACAACCTAATCTAAACATTATCTTAACATTTTATAATTTTACAAATATGCAAAAAAATAAAAATAAAAGAGAATAATAAAAGAAGAAGAAGAGGAGATCTCACCTGAACTTGATGCAGAAGCTTAAAAGTAGATAACAAAGATGAAGAAAAAGTCAAATTTTTTTTTAACAACACCCTTAAGATTAAGAAGATGCGTTTCTAGAGGTACTACATTCTCTATATCTTGCCATCTTCGACTCAAATTTGTCCTAAGTTAGTCTTTACAGAAAAAAAAAATTTTGTTTTTTTTTTGTGAACACATCACCAGGACTAAGACATTCCACAATTATCAACTATTCCCTCCCCCAACCTGAAAAAGACATTGTCCTCAATGTTTTAAAATGAAAGAGAAAGAGTTTAGAAGACAACATATGAACACTACAACAGAAAATATTTACAGACGGAGAATTAAATCTAAATCGCACTTCTTATTACTGTTACTGTTACCGCTACCATCATCAGTCGACCAATTTAGTGCAAAAGTCTTTGGATCTGGCTTTGGTGTATAAGCTTGTAAAAGATCAAGTAACTCATTAGCAGTAGAAGCAAAGATAAAGAGTTTTTTTACAGAATATGGAACAAAATGATTCTTTATTGCATGGTTAATAAAAGTTAGCAAGCCGTCATAAATATTATGAACATTTAACAAACCGATGGGTTTTTGATGAATGTTCAAGTGGGCCTAAGATGCAAATGTAATTAGTGCCTTAAAAGTTGCAAGATCTCATGGCAAGAAAATAAAAGCATTAGCATGATTTATCATTTCAGATATTCTCTCTTGCATACTTGATACCACTAATTCTTCTCCAATTGGTGGACTAGACATGCACACTAGCGGTTTCATGGCTTTTGGAATAATGCCTAGTACTTGGCTTCCTCTAGTAAAAACGGCTTCTGAGACAAGTTTTGATAACCTCGTTCACCTCCTCCATATACAAGATGTTGTTTCCTCTATGCTATGACACGACCAAGATCTACAGCTGCTTGAACGAACTCTTTGTACTTTCCATAATGAAACCCAGAAAGCACACAAATGTTTTTGAATTGTTTACTCGAAGATGCTGCCATTGGACTAATTTTTCAAAAACAAGTTGTGAGTGTTTGAAAAACGAGCTCATATTTAAAGATCTTGGTGACATAATTAATGAGAAACAACTGTAAATGGGTTGGCATATTTGTCAAATGACGAGTAAAGCTCGTGGCTCAATAATAAAAAAACAAACAGTAAAAAAAAAATAATGATTAGAAAAAGCAAACAGTAAAAGAAAATAAATATTTATTAAATACAAAATCACATTGCTAAATGCAATAATGCAAATGATAAAATAACAGTAAAGTAAAATAACAGTGAAGTGAAAGGATAATTACTGGTAGTTGTGATTGTGGCTCACATCTTCCTCTGGTTTTACGTCTAGTAACGGCTTGAATGCCCTCTATGGGTCGAGGATCGGCTTCCCATCCAGTTTTCTTATAAACTGCCAAACAAGGTCGTTTTGAGTCAGATTCCCAAGCTAAACTTGTTAGCCTAAAGGGCTACACATAATGTAATTTTGATGATAACATGTGTCTTAAGTAAAAATAATAAATATTGTATTTCACATTTTCACTAGCTTTTGAAGGATAATATTTATGCAAGTGAATCAAGTGAAATCAAGATTGAAGACACTCAACGGACAACGGCAACATCAAGAATATAGTTTAGACCTCAACGAACAAATTAGTGCGATAAATTCTTATAAAGCCGGTATGATTTAATTGATGCATGATTTAGTATTTGAGAAGCTCAAGAGATTAATTTAATTAAATACTTTTCATAAACTAAAATGTTTTATTTTTATAAAGTAAAGTATTTTGTGGATTTAAGTAATTTGGACTTAAATGCTAAGATTTGAAATCTTTAATTTTAATATGTATTAAATTTCAGAGTTGGACGTTTTTACAAACATTTGAAATGTTTTGGGCCATACTATAATTTATGAATATTTTAGACTAAAGTGAAAGGTTTTGAGAACTTTGAAAAATATGGGTATTATGTTGAAAATGACCTTTGTGCGAGATAATAAAATCTTTGGGGTCATATCATAATTTCAAGAAGTTTGGGAAAGACAACTATTCTTAGGAAGTTCTGAAATTGGACCTATTTGTAAAGTTTTATAACATTTTGGGCTATAATATAATTATAGAAAGTTTTGGGCCAAAGTATAATTTTAGTGAACAGTATTACTATAGCAAAATTCAAAAATAATGGTAATATCATTGTTCCTGATCGACTAGCCGGATAATCAAGTGGCTAACCGCTTGAGTGCGGGAATTTATCTATAACGGCTAGTTTTTAGGCTTTCACTATAAAAACTCAACTCAAACTTCATTCTAGGTACTAATGTACACAAATATAAGATCATACAACATATATTGAGCTTCCAAAACGAAAATCATAATTGATTGAATCATTGTTGAGCTATTAGTTGCATATCCATTCTTAAAGAGAGTTTTTGTTGTAATTTTCATTTCTTATCAAATTTTGAGTGTGTAAGTGTGGGAAACACTTGGGGTAAAGAGATTGGGGAGATAATCTCTTGGTTGTAAAGGTTCATTGATACCTTGGAAGTCAATTGTAAAAACTTGAAGCCTTGGGAGGCTTGGATAGTGAAATCCTCGAGCTCGGTTGGCTTGGAGGCGTGGACATAGGCGGGGATTGCCGAACCACGTAAAAATCTGCGTGTTTGTTTTTCTCTTCCCTTGCTCTTTTTATTTTTACGCTTGCTTGAATTTATTGTTCTCTATTTCATTAAGGCATTAGATTGATTTATTGTGCGAATCGTATTGCATTATTTTTAAAAACCCAATTCACCCCCCCCCATTTGGGTTGCTTTACTTGTATTTCATTTGGTATCAGAGCTTGATTCTCTTGTTAGGACTTAACCGTCTAGAGTAAAAGATCCATGGCAACCCAAAATGATTCAACCTTTAGGGACGGACAATCCACAACTAGGCCATCTTTCTTTGACGGAAATGACTACCCGTATTGGAAAACTAGGATGAGAATTTATTTACAAGCATTAGATTATGAAATTTTGGGAAGTTGTATGTGATGGTCCATTTATGCCTTTGACTAAAAATGAAATTGGGGAAGACATTCCAAAACCTTCAAGGGAATGGAATGAATTGGAAAAGAGAAAAGCTTCGCTAAATTTCAAAGCCATGAATGCCTTGTTTTGTGCACTTGATAAAAAAGAGTTCATAGGTGGCTAGTTGTGAAAGTGCTAATGAAATTTGGCACAAACTTGAAGTTGTTTATGAAGGCACGAATAAAGTGAAAGAGTCTAAAATTAGTAGGTACACTCGGCAATATGAATTGTTCCAAATGGAACAAAATGAGAGTGTGTATTCTATGTATACTAGATTTACGGACATAGTAAACACTCTAGGAGCCCTAGGAAAGACATTTTCAAATAGCGAGAAAGTTAAGAAAATCATTAGGTCATTACCTAAGGAATGGAGACAAAAAAGGACTGCCATTGAGGAAGCTAAAGATTTGAATATCTTACCTATTGATGATTTAATTAGTTCTCTTATTTCTTATGAGGAAGATTTGGCAGCTGAAAGAGGAAATGAAGAAAGGAAGAAAAACATTGCTCTCAAAGTCACCAAATATGAGAGTGATGGGAAAAGTGAGCCGGATGATGAGGAGTTGGCTATGCTAGCAAGGAGGTTCAGAAAATTTTTCAAGAAAACCGGTGACCGAAGAAAATTCAGAAATTTCAAAAACCAAAAGGAGAAGAAAGAGGTAATCATATGCTATGAATGCAAGAAGCCCGGCCATATAAGATCGGAATGCCCACTTCTCAACAAACTCAAGAAGAAAGTTATGGTTGCTACTTGGAATGATAGCGATGAAGATTCAAGTGATGAAGATGTGTCGCAAGAAGTATCAAACCTAGCACTTATGGCACTAGGAGATGATGATGATCTCAATGAGGTAAGTGATCCAACCTATGATGAATTGTATGATGCTTTTAAAGAAATGCATGATGAGTTGATGAAAATTGGTAAAAAGAATGCATGCCTTAAAAGAAATTGCTAGAATCTACAAACGAAAAGGATGCCATGCAAAAATGCAATGAGTCATTGAATGCCTTGCATAATAGAGTTGCATTATCAAATGAAAAATCTAGCACTTCACATGAGCATTTAGAGTCACATGTAGATGATTGAAAAAGGAAAATGAAATGCTCAAGAAAAAGAATATTGAACTTAGTAATGTTGTTCTAAAATTTACAAATGGGCAAAAGATGTTGGATAACATGCTTAACTCCCAAAAATGTGTTTTTGATAAAGGAGGACTTGGGTATAAGCCTAACTTGAAGCAAAAGTATTATAAGAATTATTTTGTTAAAGCTACCTCCACAAATGATCATAAGATTGTTTGTTATTATTGTAATCAAAATGCTCACATGAAATATAGATGTCTCGTAAAAAGGAATGCATATAATGGTGTCAAATGTGTGTGGGTTCCAAAAGGAACTGTTGCTAACGATCAAGGACCCAAAAAGGTTTGGGTACCTAAGACATAAGATTTTCTTTACAGGGCTTGAAGAAAAAGAAAAATAAATGGTACTTGGATAGCGGATGTTCTAGGCATATGACCGGAAACTATGCATGGTTCTCAAGTTTCACCAAAATCGAAAATGGTGGAGATGTATCCTTTGGAGATAACTCAAAAGGAAAAATTCTCGGAATTGGAAATGTTGGTAAAATTTCTTCAACTCTAATTGAAAATGTATGTTTGGTTGAAAATTTGAAACACAATTTGATTAGCATTAGTCAACTATGTGACAAAGGTTATAAAGTTGTTTTTGATAAGTCAAGATGTGTTATTGAGAATGCATGTGATGGGAAAATTTTGTTTATGGGAAATAGATGTGCCAATGTTTACACGATTGATATAGAGTGTGCATCTACTCATGATAAATGTTTTTCGGCATTGCATGATGATGATTGGTTATGGCATAGAAGACTAGGACATGCTAGCATGGATTTAATTTTAAAAATTTCGAAAAACGATTTAGTTAAAGGTCTTCCAAAAATTAGTTTTCAAAAGGATAGAATTTGTGAAGCATGTCAATTTGGAAAACAAATCAAAACCTCTTTAAAAAACAAGAATCATATCTCTACTTTAAAATCTCTTCAATTACTTCACATAAATTTGTTTGGACCCTTTAGATATGCTAGTTTAAGTGGTAAATTTTATGCATTTGTAATTGTAGATGATTATTCTAGATACACATGGGTATTATTCTTAGCTAATAAGGATGATGCTATTGATGCATTTAGAATTTTCTGTAAAAAAGTTCAAAATGAAAATGGTTATTCTATTACTTGTATTAGAAGTGATCATGGTGGAGAGTTTGAAAATCATGCATTTGAAAATTTTTGTAATGATTTTGGCATTGAGCATCAATTTTCATCACCTAGGACTCCACAACAAAATGGAGTTGTTGAGAGAAAGAATAGGTCTATTCAAGAAATGGCTAGGACCATGTTAAATGAAAATGCATTACCAAAATATTTTTGGGCCGAAGTCGTCAACACCACTTGTTATGTTTTAAATCGGGTGTTGATTAGACCTCATCTCAATAAAACTCCCTATGAGCTTTGGAAAGATAGAAAACCCAACATTGGCTATTTCAAAGTTTTTGGATGCAAATGTTTTGTTTTAAACACAAAAGATAATCTTGGTAAATTTGATCCAAAATCTGATGTTGGCATCTTTCTCGGGCATTCAAACTCAAGCAAAGCTTATAGAGTTTATAATAAAAGAACTTTAGTTGTGGAAGAATCCATGCATGTTACGTTTGATGAATCTAACCCTTCCTCTGCAGAGAAAGGAGTTGTTAATGATGATGCAGATGGAGAGTTACAAGAAGAATCATCAAAAGAGAATCAAGAGAATGCACCACAAGAAAATCAAGAGGATAGACAAGAAGAACAAACAAATATGGAGCTGGAGCAACAAGAAGGTAGTTCTCAAACACCCCCCAAGGAGTGGAGGTATGTTTCCTCTCATCCTAAGGATTTAATTTTAGGTGATCCTTCAAAAGGTATCACAACTAGATCATCACTTAGAAACACATGTGAGCATGCTTCATTTATTTCTCAAATTGAACCAAAATCTTTTGCGAATGAGGAAAATGATAAGTTTTGGATTATGACAATACAAGAGGAGTTAAATCAACTTGAGAGAAATAAAGTATGGGAATTGGTTCCTAAACCGGAACATCAATCTATTATAGGCACTAAATGGGTATTTAGAAATAAAATGGATGAATCCGGTATGGTTGTAAGAAATAAAGCTAGATTAGTGGCTCAAGGATACAACCAAGAAGAAGGAATTGATTTCGATGAAACATTTGCACCTGTAGCTAGATTAGAATCCATTAGGATGTTGTTAGCATTTGCATGTCATAAAGATTTTATTTTATTTCAAATGGATGTCAAGAGTGCTTTCCTAAATGGTTATATTATGGAGGAAGTTTATGTGAAACAACCTCCTAATTTCGAAAATGAGAAATTTTCAAATCATGTGTATAAGTTATCAAAAGCATTGTATGGATTAAAACAAGCACCTAGAGCATGGTATGATAGACTTAAAAATTTCTTGTTCGATAATGGTTTTTCGATGGGAAGAGCGGATACTACCCTCTTTATTAAAATAAAAATCAAGATATACTTGTTGTTCAAATTTATGTTGATGATATTATTTTTGGTTCTACTAATGAATCTTTGTGCAAAGAATTTTCCTTTTGTATGAGTAAGGAATTTGAGATGAGCATGATGGGAGAATTGAAGTATTTTCTTGGACTTCAAATCAAACAAAACAATGAGGGGATCTTCATCAACCAAGCTAAGTACGTCAAAGACTTGCTCAAGAGATTTGGTATTGATGAATCAAATACCAAGAATACTCCAATGAGTACAACAATCAAGCTTGATAAAGATGAAAAAGGTAAAGAGGTTGATATTAAAAAGTATCGAGGTATGATCGGGTCCTTACTTTACTTAACCGCAAGTAGACCCGATATCATGTTTAGTGTATGTTTGTGTGCAAGATTTCAATCATGTCCCAAGGAATCTCATTTGCCTGCTTTTAAAAGAATTTTTTGTTATTTAAGTGGAACCATAGATATTGGCCTTTGGTATCTTAGAGGAACTCATATAGATTTAACTTGTTATTCGGATGCCAATTTTACTGGTCACAAGGTCGATAGGAAGAGTACTAGTGGAACTTGCCATTTTCTTGGTCATTCACTTGTTTCATGGTTTAGTAAGAAACAAAATTTCGTGGCACTCTCAACTACTGAGGCGGAATATATTACCGCAGGTAGTTGTTGTGCACAAGCACTTTGGATGAAACAAACACTTAGAGACTATGGTATTGTTCTTGTAAAAATTGCTATCAAGTGTGATAATACTAGCGCCATAAATCTTTCAAAGAATCCCATTCAACATTCTAGGACCAAGCATATAGAGATTAGGCATCATTTCTTGAGAGATCATGTTCAAAAAGGTGATATTGCATTAGAATTTATCTCTACGGAAAAACAACTTGCCGATATTTTTACAAAACCCCTTTATGAAGAACAATTTTCAAAAATTCGGCATGAACTTGGGATGATGAAATTTTCACATTAACATCTCTATTTATGTTATTGAATCTATTAAAATTGTTTGCTTGATGATTGTTAATGTTTATGAAGTGTTTGAGCATTTTAGATATATGTGATGTTTGATTTATTAAATTTTGAATGCTTATGTGCTTCATAATTGTATGCTTGTTGGATGGATTATTTGTTTGAGTTAATTATCTTTTGGATGTTTAAAATCATGAATCATGCATTAAATTGGCTCTTGAGATGTTTCGGGATCACAAAATGGTCACGAAATTGATTAAAATTAGCCGGAAATTAACTAAGGTGCAGCTGGACAGCAACCAGGCGGCTAGCCGCTTGGAAACTGTCCCCCCAACCCGAGAGCAAGCGGCTAGCCGCTTGGTCACGGGTGTGGCAATTTTTTTTTTTTTTTGCTTCTTCTTCTTCCTTTGTTAATTTTCTGCACATGCTCTCTCTTTCACTCAAAACCGTGAGCAACCCATCCATTTTCACTTCAAATTTCTTCCTTTTTAATCCATTTTCATGCCCAAATCAACCATTCAAACTAATATCCATGCATTTCATCTTCATTAAACACTTCTCCATCATGATTTCTTCACTTGTTCTTCATCATTCCATTCACGCATGAATAGTGTTCTCCATTTTCTTTCTCAAATTTCTTCATCTTTCACTCATTTTCTTGTTAAAATCAATCATCCAACTCATTATTCATCCATTACTCCTTCAATTTTCACTCTCAAAACAACATTTCATCAACTCTCCACATAAAACCCAAAATCAAAAATTCTCACTCTACCCGTTTCTCTCTCTTCATTTTCAAGCTTCCTTTAGCCCATTTTTAATTCACTCTACATCATAAATTAGCTCCATTCATCTCTAGGATTAATTTTCTTGCCTCAAACAATTCCATTTCACTCAATTTTCGTTAAACCCGAAATTGTATTTTTAAGCTCTTTTTTCTTCCAACAATGGCGGGTGGTGACAAGTCCAAGGGAAAACACGTGTCCAAGAAGCGTAAGGATGATCATGGAGATTATTCGGACTTTATGTTTATTCATTTTCCTCAACTCCAACTTCGGAAACATTTTCTCGACCATTTCAAGCCAAGGACGATAATTACTCCTTATTTTGTCAATCTCAATAATATGGAGAATTTAGAAATTTGTGATAACTCACCTTTGAAATCTCAAGCCTTACCCCTTCAAACTCAAATCCTTCATTATGTTCTTCATCATGTGATTACTCCTAGGGCTGGTCATGCGGATGAAGTTAGTCGTTTAGATGTAGCCATTTTGGACTGCATTCTAGAGGAGAGGGTGCTAAATATTGGGTATATTATCCTTCATCACATGCTTAGGACTCCCAACTTAGCCAAAAGATCCCTTCCATATGCTAGCATTATTACCTAAATTCTAGAGTATTTCCGTGTCCCTATAACCGAGCCAATCTCCTTGAATTCGAGGGAATTAGGCAATGAATCAATTGCTAATTTGGGTTATTATTGGAGTGATGATCAATGGCGTAAAGATAACAGAAACAAAAAGGTTGGGGACATTGCTCCTAGAGATCATCGTTTCTTTAACGATGTTTGTCTCCCACACTTGCTTCCTGATCTTAGTGCTCCATATATCTCTCGTCCTCCACCTTTCGAGGGCCCTTCCCACTCTACTTCAGCTGCCTATGAGGATCCGTTGCAGCAGCTGTTAACTAAAGTGGATTCACTTTCTGAGCGGCAAGACAAACTTCAGTCTACACTTGAAGCTTTTCACCTTCAGTCCATTTCCGAGCGAGAGCGTCTCTTTTCTCAACAGCAGCAGCTTCTTGATGGCCAGCAGCAACTTTTTGCAGCTCTTGGATTTCCACCACCATCCTTTTCATCACATCCACCATCTCCTTAGCACTCTATTTTATTTTGTTATTTGTCACTCTACACTACATTTATTCATGCATTGTTGTTTTTCATTTGCGGATGATATCTTGTCGTTTGATTTTTGGATATGTTATTTTTAATTTGTGGATTAAGGATGCTTGTTATTTAATCTTCGGATATGTTACATTTGGATGATGTTTTCGGATTGATTAATTATATGCTTAATTCTTATGTGTTGCTTGATAAGTTGGTGGAGTTGTTGGTTTTTTATACTTGTTAAACCTTATATGGAAGTGCTTTTAACCACATTGTATATTTGAGGATTTGTTTATTTTTAAGGGGAGACTCTGCTGAAATTTTTTACTCGCCCAAAATTGGTAATAGCTTCATTGAATTATTTTTGGTGATCTTGTTTCAAATTGCATATATCTATTTTTTAAAGCGGGAAATAAATATGATAAGTTTTTGATAATGTCATTTTGGTTAAATTTTTCGGTCTTAGCATACATTTCTAGTAATTTTGATGATGAAGGGGGAGAAGTCATGTATTTTGAATTTTGAATATGAAGACATGTAATACATATTTTGTATTTCAAGTATTTATGCATGTTTTTGAAATATTAAGGGGGAGCTTTCGAATTATCTAAATCAAATATTCAGGGGGAGTTTTTTTTTTTGTTTTGAATTTGATTTATAAGTTGAAGTCATGTATGCCATGTATTGAGGGGGAGTTTAATGTCAAAATACATGAGATGTTTGTCATCATAAAAAAGGGGGAGATTGTTAGCCTAAAGGGCTACACATAATGTAATTTTGATGATAACAAACATGTGTCTTAAGTAAAAATAATAAATATTGTATTTCACATTTTCACTAGCTTTTGAAGGATAATATTTATGCAAGTGAATCAAGTGAAATCAAGATTGAAGACACTCAACGGACAACGACGACATCAAGAATATAGTTTAGAGCTCAACGAATAAATTAGTGCGATAAATTCTTGTAAAGCCGGTATGATTTAATTGATGCATGATTTAGTATTTGAGAAGCTCAAGAGATTAATTTAATTAAATACTTTTCATAAACTAAAATGTTTTATTTTTATAAAGTAAAGTATTTTGTGGATTTAAGTAATTTGGACTTAAATGCTAAGATTTGAAATCTTTAATTTTAATATGTATTAAATTTCAGAGTTGGACATTTTTACAAACATTTGAAATGTTTTGGGCCATACTATAATTTATGAATATTTTGGACTAAAGTGAAAGGTTTTGAGAACTTTGAAAAATATGGGTATTATGTTGAAAATGACCTTTGTGTGAGATAATAAAATCTTTGGGGTCATACCATAATTTCAAGAAGTTTGGGAAAGGCAACTATTCTTAGGAAGTTATGAAATTGGACCTATTTGTAAAGTTTTATGACATTTTGGGCTATAATATAATTATAGAAAGTTTTGGGCCAAAGTGTAATTTCAGTGAACAGTATTACTGTAGCAAAATTCAAAAATAACGGTAATATCACTGTTCCTAAGCGGCTAGCCGGATAATCAAGTGGCTAACCGCTTGAGCACGGGAATTTATCTATAACGGCTAGTTTTTGGGCTTTCACTATAAAAACTCAACTCAAACTTCATTCTAGGTACTAATGCACGCAAATATAAGATCATACAACATATATTGAGCTTTCAAAACGCAAATCATAATTGATTGAATCATTGTTGAGCTATTAGTTGCATATCCACTCTTAAAGAGAGTTTTTGTTGTAATTTTCATTTCTTATCAAATTGTGAGTGTGTAAGTGTAAGAAACACTTGGGGTGAAGAGATTGGGGAGATAACCTCTTGGTTGTAAAGGTTCATTGACACATTGGAAGTCAATTGTAAAAACTTGAAGCCTTGGGAGGCTTGGATAGTGAAATCCTCGAGCTCGGTTGGCTTGGAGGCGTGGACGTAGGCGGGGATTGCTGAACCACGTAAAAATCCGCGTGTTTGTTTTTCTCTTCCCTTGCTTTTTTTATTTTTACGCTTGCTTGAATTTATTGTTCTCTATTTCATTAAGGAATTAGATTGATTTATTGTGCGAATCGTATTGCATTATTTTTAAAAACCCAATTCACCCCCTTCTTGGGTTGCTTTACTTGTATTTCAAAATTGTGCACTTTGTTTTTTGAATAGTATCCACAAATTATAAATCTCACGTTGCACAAATCCACTTCGATGCGTCTCAAGAGATCGTAAGATATCATCCAACGATTCTTTACTCATGCCATCTTTAATGAATTTAATTTTATCTTCACGAGTATCAGAAACCGTTCCTAAAGATTGACAATCTGGTCGTTCGCAACCAAGTCTTACACAGGTATGACATTTTGAGCCAAGTCGTTTAGCTCTCCTTTTCTTAGCAAACGTATTTTTACCAAAACCAGGCATGTAAGAAACAAATGGATCAGAAAACTCACCTGCTAATCGGACCTTTGCTTCAATTAACCAACGAATGTCAGAAGGAATGCCATTGATCATTAACAAACGTAGTCGTTCACAACGAGCTTTGTAAATTTTCCTGAGGGCATTCTGAGGGAGAGAGGGAAAATGCTTATGGAGTTTATGTTGTATTTCTTCCATGTTTGATTTTGGGGTTTCAGTTATTGTGGGAAACTGAAGATACCGACTTAAGAAGTCACGAAGTACCGTTATCCGCCATTTATACGGGAAAATAAATCAAAACACACCAAAATCAAATCTGCAAAATCAAATCAAGCGTAAAAGCGAGCAAAAAAAAGCACACAATATAAAAGGAAAATGAACTTACATTCGTCATCTCATTGAGTTAACCTCAAGCTCCAATTGAAATTCATATATGCCATTCTCTACCGTTCTGAGTTGTCCCTCTAGATCCTCAACATAGGACACGAATTCTGGTGGTTGCAGATCCCAAAGTGGATGTGATTTACAGCTTTGTATCAGGCCTCTTAAGTGAAATTTCACACGCAGAAATCTTTTAAGATGTGCGAACATGAATTTTCTCATTGAGGTGCTTATGATGTAAAATGAAAATTGATGAGAGAATGTACAACTGTCAAACAAACATGCTTACACAAGAAAAATAATGTTAAAAAAAATATGTACAGTGTATCAATCTAAAAAAAAATCAAACAACAAAACGGTAAAATAATAGTAAAACAAAAAAATAAATAAATCATTAAAGACTTAATCAAGAACTGGTGGGTCACCCAAATTAATTTTGGTGTCCTCGTCACGTGGGTGATGTTTCAGATATGGTTTTAATATTTGACCATTAACTTTAAATGTGACACCGTTCTTTGGATTCTCAATTTCTATGGCCCCATATGAATATACATTTTTAACAACAAATGGGCACTCCATTTTGACTTTAACTTCCCTGGAAATAAATGAAGACGAGAATTATAAAGCAACACTTTTTGACCAATCTCAAATGTTTTTAGAAAAATTCTTTTATCATGAAATGCTTTTGTTCTTGCCTTAATAATTCTTGAATTTTCATATGCATCATTCCTTAATTCCTCAAGTTCATTCAATTGCAATTTTCGCACATTACCAGCATCATCCAAATTTAAATTAAAAGCTTTAATAGCGCAAAGTGATTTATATTCAAGTTCAACAGGTAAATGACAAGGTTTACCATAAACTAACCGATAGGGTGACATTCCTAATGATGTTTTAAATGCAGTACGGTAAAAGCAAAGTGCATCATTAAGTCTAAGAGACCAATCTTTTTGATTTGGGTTAACCGTTTTTTCCAAAATTTATTTTATCTCCATATTTGCTAATTCAACTTGACCATTTGTTTGAGGATGATAAGGGGTAGCAATTTTATGTGTGATTCCATATTTCTTCATTAAAGACTCAAATGACTTATTACAAAAATGCTTACCTCCATCATTGATAATGGCTCGAGGGATTCCAAATCGACTTAAAATGTTTTCCCTTAAAAATTTAACCACAGTTTTACTATCATTATTTCGACAAGAAATTGCTTCAATCCATTCTGAGACATAATCAACTGCAACTAATATGTACACAAATCCAAAAGATGATGGAAATGGACTCATGAAATCAATTCCCCAACAGTCAAATATTTCAATTTCAAGTATGGGATTTAAGGGCATCATGTTTCTTTTTGTAATTGATCCCAATTTTTGACATTTTTCACAACTTTTGCAGAATTCATATGTGTCTTTAAACATGGTAGGCCAATAAAATCCACACTGTAAAATTTTAGCAGTAGTTTTTCTTGAAGAAAAGTGACCACCACATGTTTTAGAATGACAAAAATTAATAACACTACGTACCTCATTATCAGGAATACATCGCCGAAAAATTTGATCTTGGCAATATTTGAACAAATAAGGGTTATCCCAATAAAATTTCTTTACTTCAACAAAAAATTTCTTCTTCTCTTGAGCATTCCATTGCAAAGGCATTTTACCTGTAACAAGAAAATTAACAATATTAGCATACCATGGCATTGAAGTAACAGAAAATAAAAATTCATCAGGGAAAGAATCATTTATGGGTGGTATATCATTGCAGAATTCGGATGTGAGTCTTGATAGATGACCAACAACAACATTTTCAGCATCCTTTTTATCTTTGATGGTAAGGTCAAATTCTTGTAATTCTTTTTCAGTTGTAGAATAATTCATTTGAGCACTATTCAAAGTCTTACTTGCATAATAAATCACAAAAGGCTTACCATCCCTTCTTTGTCCTAAAACAACACCAACATCAAAATCACTTGCATCACACATTAATTCAAATGGCAAAGACCAATCAGGAGATTGCATAATAGGTGCAGATGTTAAAAGACAAATTATTTTTTCAAAAGATTTTTGGCAATCATCATTCCATTTAAACGATGCATCTTTTAATAAGAGGTTACAAAGTGGTTTAGATATGGCACTAAAGTTTTTTATAAACTTCCTATAAAATCCTGCATGTCCTAAAAAGGATCGCACATCTCTAACTGTTTTTTGTTGTGGCAATTTAGATATGACTTCGATTTTTGCTTTGTCAAGTTCAATTCCTTTAATAGAAACAACATGACCCAAAATAATTCCAGAAGTAACCATGTAGTGACATTTTTCCCAATTCAACACGAGTTCTTTTTCAACACATCTTTTTAAAACTTTCTCCAAATTATCAAGGCAATCATCAAAAGAATTCCCAAACACAGTCAAATAATCCATAAAGACCTCTAAACAATGTTCAACCATATCACAAAAAATGCTTAACATACATCTTTGAAATGTTGCAGGAGCATTACAAAGCCCGAATGACATTCTTTTAAATGCAAATGTTCTAAAAGGACATGTGAATGTGGTCTTTTCTTGGTCCTCAAGTGCTATAGGAATTTGACAATAGCCCGAATATCCATATAAAAAAAGTAATAGGGATGTCCTGCTACTCTTTCTAAGACTTGGTCAAGGAATGGTAATGGAAAATGATATTTTCTAGTGGCTTCATTTAATTTTCTATAATCAATGCACATGCGCCAACTAGATGTAATTCGTGTTGGAATTAATTCACCTTTTTCATTTTTAACAACAATGATTCCAGATTTTTTAGGCACTACTTGTGTAGGACTTACCCACTTACTATCAGAAATAAGGTAGATAATTCCCACATCAAACAATTTAAGGACTTCTGTTTTGACTACCTCTTTCATGTGTGGGTTTAATCTTCTTTGAGGTTGTTGACATGTTTTAGCATTTTCTTCCAAATTAATTCTATGTGTGCAGATTAAGGGATTAATCCCTTTAATATCATTTAAAGTCCATCCAATTGCATTTTTATACTTTTTAAGAACAGTTCGTAACTTATCGTCTTGGTCGCTTGTTAAAATAAAAGAAATCACAACAGGATAAGTTTGTTCTTCTCCAAGAAAAGCATATTTCAATCCTTCAGGCAAAGGTTTCAATTCCATTTTAGGTGCTTCTTGTTGTTCTATCTTTTCAATACTTCCAAGCTCCTCAAATTTTGTCTCGTCATCATAATTTTGTGAAGTCTGCACAGAATCAAGCAACGAATTTATATTAGAAATATTTAGTTCAAGTTTCTTATTTGACTCAATTGAATTAACTAAACAAACATTTGAGAGTTTAGAAAAATCTCCTTTTTGAATATTTTCCTCGATACAAGATTCAATCAATTCTTTTTGTTCATCAGTATCATCTTCATTCTCATTTTCTTCATTAGGTTGCCTGCACATGTTGAAAACATTCAATTCCAAAGTCATATTCCCAAAAGATAAATTCATTAAACCATTCCTATAATTAATCAAAGCATTAACAGTTGCTAAAAATGGTCGACCTAAAATTACAGGAATTGGTTTGTAATTATTCACAACAAGTTCAGTTTCCAAGACAATAAAATCTACAGGATAAATGAATTTATCAACTTGTACTAAAACATCTTCCACTATTCCTTTTGGTACTTTAATTGATCTATCGGCAAGCAAAAGTGTAGTTGAAGTTGATTTTAACTCACCAAGATTAAGTTGAAGATAAACTGAATATGGAAGCAAATTAACACTGGCACCAAGATCTAGTAAAGCGTGCTCAATTCTGTGGTTACCAATAATACAAGAAATGATAGGACAACCAGGATCTTTATATTTCAACTTATTATTAGTAGACAAAATTGTACTTACTTGTTCGGCCATTAAAGCACTCTTTCTTACCTTTAATTTCCTCTTAACAGTGCACAAGTCCTTTATAAACTTGGCATATGAAGGTACCTGCTTGATTGCATCTAATAGAGGAATGTTAACTTTCACTTGCTTAAAGATTTCATAAATTTTAGAAGAGTGGTTTGATTTCCTTGGTTTACTCAATGTATGCGGAAATGGTGGTTCAGGTGGAACACTAGTTATTTCTTCACTAGGTGTAAGTTCATTTAGTCCTTCCTTACCCTTTGAATTTTCATCATTTTCATAAGGTTCAGGCATAGGTCTATCAACAACGTTACCACTACGAAGAGTTATAACTGACTTGACTTGGTCTGTGGGTGGATTTTGTTGAATTTTAGGATTTGGTTGTGGTTGGGCTGGAAATTTTCAGTTTTCTTGAATGGTGAGTGCAGAAGCAATTTTAGTAAGAGTATCATTCAAATCAGAAAAAGTTTGTGCATTTTGATTGTTAATAACATCTTACTTTCTGATGAATGAATGCATTGTGTCTTCCAGATTTTTTCAGGGTGGTGGAACATTTGGTGCATAAGGCTGAGGATTTTGAAAATTTTGTGGAGGTGGTGCTTGTGAAGATTGTGCATTATTATTATTCCCCCAACTAAAATTCGGATGATTTCTCCAACCAAGATTATAAGTCTGTGAATATGGGTTTGGTTTATTGAAAGTGTTAATGACATTACCTTGATCATTTAGACATTCTTTAAGTGCAGGCAAAGTGGGACACTCTTGAGTGAAATGATCATTCGAACTACATATGTTACATGCAATTTCTTAAACAGATTTTACTTGATCAATCTTTTTATGCTCCAAAGCTTCAACTTTCCTAACTAGGGATGCAAATTTTGCTTGTAAATCATGATCTTCCCTAAGGTTATGGATTGCTCCACTAGATAGAGATGATTGTTGCTTATTTGTCAATTCAAAAGTTCCAACAGTATCCCAATGTTGTGCATTTTCAGCTAATTGGTCAAGGTAATCTAGTGCATCCTCAGGATTTTTATCCCTAAATTCACCATTACACATCATTTCAACAACCTATCTACTTTTGGGTATTAAGCCCTCGTAGAAGTAAGTGACCAATCGCCAAGTTTCAAAACCATGATGTGGACATATGTTGAGCAACTCTTTAAACATATCCCAACATTGGTATAATGTTTCTCCATTTTTTTGAGTGAAAGAAGTGATTTTCCTTTTAAAAGAATTTGTTCTATGAGGTGGAAAGAATTTTTTTAAACCCTGTTCTTGCATGTTATTCCAAGTTCTTACTGATCCAGATCTAAGGTTTTGTAGTCAAGTTTTAGCTTTATCTTTTAATGAAAAAGGAAAAAAGCTTTAATCTAATTATGTTCATGCTACAATTTTGGTCCGTGTATGTTGTTGTGCAAATTTTAATGTACTCGCAAGCGCACGAATCTATTGTAGTATAGATCTATGGTGACGAGTGTCGATCCCACGAGGAGGTGGATTTTAATTGTGTATAGAATTAATTTTGTAAATGGGTTGTTGGATTTATGGTGGAAATGATTTGGTATATGCTAAAACTTAAATTAAAATGGCGAGAATAAATTCTAAAATTGGAATTGCAATGGCGAGAATAAATTGAAGATAATTCTATTGAAATGACGTACTTGGGTATCTGGATCCGTATCAACATGCATCATGGGCTAAATAATCCGTATTAATGCCAATTAAATCATGAGGGGGGAATCCACACCTCATGAACCACGCTCTAATCAATATGGTGCTAAGGGCTTATCGTGCCAAATAATAATAACCTTATACTAGAGAGCCGGTGTAACCAAGGCGGTATCTAGACAAGACTATTATTATTTGTCGACGAGAAGTCAAAACATCCACAAAAATTAGAGGGGAAGAGAAAATAAATTTAACAATTAAGCCCATGACACATGTTGAGACTTCACCTTCAACCCAAGCTTGAAAGAAAATTTAGCCACTCATAATTGAACTAGGGGCAAAATGAGAATTTATTAAAATACGAAGAAAATACAAGATGGAGAGGGAATTACAGAAAATGGATCCCAAAAATAGATTCAGAGATCTCAAATTAGGGGGGGGATGCCCCCTTTTTATAGATACATGGAGTAAATCATGGCCATCGGATTAAAAACAGTTTGGACGCTCAGGATTGCGCCACGTCATCAGTCAACAGTCCACGGTTTGACCACGCGGATGAACAGTAACACGGTTTGACCCGACTTTGAACAGTAACGCGGTTTGACCCGGATGAACAGTAACGCGGTTTGGTTGAAAATAATCCTGTGTGATGCATGCACCGTACGCGAGATTTTTCGTCCACTGATATGCTGCCACGTCACCATCAACAGTACATAAGAATTTTAGTCCAACAGGATCGTGACACCTCATCAGTCAATGCCACATCATCGGTCAATGCCACGTCATCATCCGTTTATGTGAACAGTGTCGTGAACAGTAACGTATACAGTACCATACACGTGAATAGTACTGTACATGTGAATAGTGCCATTTTTCCTTTTATGCTCCTCCTAAGGTTTTCGACCGTCCTGAGTTCAAAAGTGATGTCCGTTTTGCCGTCTGATCTCTCCTTTATTGTGAAATGACTATAATGCCCCTAAAATACATAAAATACTTAATTAAAATAAAACACATGTAATTAAATCACAAGAAGGTTAAATATATAAAAGTAAGGGTTGTTAGTAAGACTTAAAATGTAAAATGACGGTTTTCTCCTTTATAAATATGCATTTTCTAACACTCAACATATGTATTACAAACTTCCTCAAAATATCTTAGATGCAAGTACGGATTCTCAGATTCTAAACCATGAAATGTTGGTAAAAGTTGAATAAGACCTGGTTTAAAGTTGAATCAAGATGCTTCTGGAGGGAATACTATACACGACGGTGCTCCGGTTCTGGTTGGATTCATGTAGTCTCTCAGAGTTCTTGGTTGATTTTGATCATGCCCATGTTGAGAATGGTTGTCTCCCTGATCAATTTGAGGATTAAGTGCGCCCAAAACATTTTTGTCTTGATTCTCATCCATGATTGGTGGTAGAGGCTGAGATCTACAAATTAACCTGCCACTTGAAGATCGAGACCAACGTCTCATGCAATGGTTATGTTATAAAGATAATATTCACACAAATTAATAAAAAAATAAAAAATTAAATATGCAAATAATATAAGTGTACAAAATAAAATCAAAATTAAAATTAAATAACAATTTTAGTGGTTGAACCCACCAATTAACAATAAAATTAAGTATAAAATAAAGGCGAAAGAAAGAAAAAGAAAAAGAGAAAAAAATGGTGGTTGAACCCACCAATAAAGTAAAAATAAATAAATAAATAAATACAAAATAAGAAAAATAAAAAAAAATGGTGGTTGAACCCACCAATTAAAAAAAATAAAGCAAAAAAAAATAAATAAATACTAAAAATTAAATAACTGAAAATAAAAATTAAAGTTAGTAGTTAGTTTGGTGGTTGAACCCACCAATAAAGCGAAAATAAATAAATGCAGAAAATTAAATAACTGAAAAAAAAAGTTAGAAGTTAGCTGTTAGTAAGTTAAGAGTTAGTAATTAGAGTTAGTAGTTAAAGTTAGTTTGGTCCAAATTAAATCTAAAATAAGTCCAAATATGTCCAAAGTATGTCCAAGATGTAAGTCCAAGTCTTAATTATTTTGAGGAATTTCGTCTAGGGATTCTATTGCAAATTATTTTTAACTTTATGGCCACACCGTAATTTTTAGAAGTTTAGAATTGAGCCCTTTGGGATGAAAGTGAAACGACTGAAAGATGTTAGGGTCATAACGTAATTACCAGAAGATTGGGCTAGAAACGGGAATTGTTGTGGTGAAATGAGAATTAAGAAAGATATGGGGACAAAAGACAATTTAAGAAAAAGAAAAGGGGGCAAACGAAAATTTACATAAAGAGAAAAATCGAAAACCAAAAAATAAAGCAAAATAAATTTTTTTTCCTCGGCAACGGCGCCAAAAACTTGACACAACTTAAAAGTAATTTTTAACTCCCAAGTATAAGAGTGTCTTGTTGTATTATAACTCGGTGAGTCCGAGGTCGATCTACAAAGAAAAGATTTAATTTGTTTACTTTATTTTAACTAAAAATTGAAATTAAAACTTAAATATAAACAACTTAATTTAAATGAAACTATGAAATTGAACTAGTTAGGGTTACGGATCCATTCTTAGAAGTAAATAAAACTTAATAAATTATTTTTACCTTTTTTTAGATTTATTGCCCAAAAGATTAATTATATAAATTATTATTATTTTCCCTTTAATTTTATGATGGATTAAGTATTTATTGTGCCAAAATTTAATTTGTCTACAATAAGTCAAAATACCATTTTACCATACCTTATATTAAGATATTAAGAATTTATTGTGCCAAATTCATTTGTTTGTCTACAATAAATCAAAATTTCAAAATATAAAATATGTATAAAATTAAATAGAAAATAATTTAATTTATAAAATTTAAAATAGAATTTGCTTAAATCATATTTATTTCCTAAGAGTTTCACCTTCTCCTAACTAATATTATTTAGTTAAGCATAATTAAAATAAAAAGAAGTAGTAAAATTGAATTACTTATAATTAAAAGAAATAAAAACAACTAAAATCGGAAATAAAAATAATTTTATTTATAAAAATAATTATACAAAATATTAAAAACACACCTGGAAATCAAGATTACAAGGAGATGGAGAGAATTTGAGAAGAAGAGAGTTGTAGAGAGATGATTAAAAACATAAAAATGAGGCTCTATTTATAAAAAAATAAATTCATAATCTAGTGTTTTGCGGTCCATCATAAGCTTCATGCATGTGTTCCTCACAACCTTTAGATCAAGATCCAAAGGCTGGTCAAACTTCAAAAGTCAACATCACACGTGGCATTGTTTGACTCGTCTGATTTGCCCAAAGAACAGTTGAGATTTGGCGGGTTAATGGGTGGATCGGGTCGACCCGAATACAAAGATTCGGATCCTCCAACTTGCTTCACCAACCATTGCCACGTGGCACAATCATGGCCATTGAATCATGAACGGGTTGAGATTTAATCAAAATTGCCAGCTATCCCATGCACTCATATCTATTGTAAAGCTCATTTCATCATCCAATCAGTGCTTGGTCAATAGAAAAAGTCAACTTTTTTTACACAAGCCCAATTTTAAGGCCGATCTTTGACTGATCTTAAGGTTTTCGGACCTCCGGAATCTAATTTTGACCCTCCGTTTATCTGTTTGGAGCCTC
>NW_006262022.1:11160794-11203692 GCF_000493195.1 Citrus x clementina
TGAAATTAATATTTTTCCTAATAAACACATAAAAATACACAAAATTAAATATATTTAAAACATAATTAATAATTCCTAATATATTACATAATACAAATATAAATTATAACATAAGCATAAAATAACATATTATCACTTGATAATTAAAATTTTTTTAATACTAATCAGTACCCTCGAGCTATCCCCCTCAACTGCTTCTACGCCCATTGGTGAGGATTCCAACTGTTTTTGTGGGTGGGCTACCTGAGGAGATTTTTTTGAGTACCGCTCTCCGTTGTCTAGCAAGTGCTCACTTTGAGGGATAAGGTGTGGGCTGGCTGCCACTGGGTACCCCTTAATTGGTGGATCAGAAGCTATTTGGTAAGTGACTTTGGAGGCCACAAAGTAACATCCACGGGCCAATTGCTGGTCCCCTTTAATGGTGATAACTTCTTGGGCGGCCGGGACTTTCATGGCAAGGTAGTGCATGGATACCACCGCTTTAGTTGCTACTAAGAACGGCCTACCCAATATAATATTGTAGGCACCCGGGTGATCTACAATAAGAAAATCAATCATATGAACAACACGGTGAGGTACCTTACCAAGTGTAACGGGCAGCGTAATGATGCCCTTTGGTATAACCATATCTCCTGCGAACCCAATAAGAGCCGTAGCATAGGGGTAATCTTTGGTGACTCAATCAATAGTTGATCCAAGGCGCTTTTGAAAATGATGTCAACGGAGCTGCCGGTATCTACAAGAGTTCTTGCTACCTTACCAGTGGCAACCTTCAACGTAATTACTAAGGCATCGTCATGGGGGTGATACCCTCCACATCATTTTCTGTAAAATGGATAGGCGGTGGATGGTGGGGTACCTTCGGTGTACCCATTTATTAAGGTTGACTTCTCTGCCAATATTGGTGGTTATCGACAGCGATCTACCATAACCTTTGATGGCCCTCCTAGATTAGCTCGCTAAAGTCGGTCCACCCATGATCATCCGGACATACACGCCTTTCTTATGTCCCTGGGGTACCTTGTTGTGTAAATTTTAATGTACTCGCAAGCGCACGAATCTATTGTAGTATAGATCAATGGTGACGAGTGTCGATCCCACGAGGAGGTGGATTTTAATTATGTGTAGAATTAATTTTGTAAATGAGTGGTTGGATTTATGGTGGAAACGATTTGGAATATGCTAAGACTTAAATTAAAATGGCGAGAATAAATTCTAAAATTGGAATTGCAATGAAGAGAATAAATTGAAGAGAAAATCTATTAAATTGACGTACTTGGGTATCTGGATCCGTATCAACATGCATCATGGGCTAAATAATCCGTATTAATGCCAATTAAATCATGAGGGGGGAATCCACACCTCATGAACCACGCTCTAATCAATATGGTGCTAAGGGGTTATCGTGCCAAATAATAATAACCTTGTACTAGAGTGCCGGTGAAACCAAGGCGGTACTAGATAAGATTAGTATTATTTGTCGACGAGAAGTCAAAACATCCACAAAAACTAGAGGGGAAGAGAAAATAAATTTACCAAATAAAGCCCATGACACATGTTGAGACTTCACCTTCAACCCAAGCTTGAAAGAAAATTAGCCACTCATAATTGAACTAGGGGCAAAATGGGAATTTATTAAAATACGAAGAAAATACAAGATGGAGAGAGAATTACAGAAAATGGATCCCAAAAATGGATTCAGAGCTATCAAATTAGGGGGGAGAGGCCCCCTTTTTTATAGATACATGGAGTAAATCATGGCCATCGGATTAAAAAAAGTTTGGACGCTCAGGATTGCGCCACGTCATCAGTCAACAGTCCACGGTTTGACCACGTAGATGAACAGTAACACGGTTTGACCCAGATGAACAGTAACGCAGTTTGGTTGAAAATAATCCTGTGTGATGCATGCACCGTACACGAGATTTTTCGTCCACTGATATGCTGCCACGTCACCATCAACAGTATATAAGAATTTTAGTCCAACAGGATCGTGACACCTCATCAGTCAATGCCACATCATCGGTCAATGCCACGTCATCGATCCGTCTATGTGAACAGTGTCGTGAACAGTAACGTAGCCAGTACCGTACCCGTGAATAGTACCGTACATGTGAATAGTGCCATTTTTCCTTTTATGCTCCTCCTGAGGTTTTCAACCGTCCTGAGTTCAAAAGTGATGTCCGTTTTGCCGTCTGATCTCTCCTTTATTGTGAAATGACTATAATGCCCCTAAAATACATAAATTACTTAATTAAAATAAAACACACGTAATTAAATCACAAGAATGTTAAATACATAAAAGTAAGGGTTGTTAGTAAGACTTGAAATGTAAAATGACGGTTTTCTCCTTTATAAATATGCATTTTCTAACACTCAACACACCCCCCAACCAGCTTATTGCTAGTCCCTAGCAAATAAAGCGAAAACAAAATTCAAATTCAAAATAATATTTTTTTTTAATAAAAACACTCGTATTTATTTCATCAGATTAATGATAGCAATCAAATAAAAGTATAAGCATTATCTCCAGTCTAAAGCAACATCACACCCACATCAACCATCCACATGAATCAGCCCAGTAGAGTTTGTTATAGTTACTTTCAAGAATGACATGTCAAACCCCAAAATCTCACTGGAAGTAGTGACACTCTCACAAAGAAATTAAAACCAATAAAAATAGTCACTCCAATAAATGGTAATTGAGAGAGAAAATAATAAAGAAGTGATATCACATGCTCTCACCAAGATGAAATAAATATGCCCTCAGCTTAGAAATAATACGATCTCAAGTCAAATAAAAATGCTAGTCAACCCAATTTATTTATCTTTTTTATTTATTTATTTATTTATTTTTATTATGCACCACTATATCTTTTTAGCCCATATAACTAGCTTCTACTTTGGACTATAGTTCCCTAAAATCAAGAAGGACTTTTATTAGGACGTAACGTAGGCTAGGGATATGGCTAACAAAGAAAGGAAATAAGGAAAACAAAGTGTATGTTTGAGAAAAATGTAGAGAATTTTTTTTTTTTGGAAGTTGCAAGGTGGATTTCACCTATTTTTATTCTTTTGAAACAACAACTTTTGTTTTTGTTTTTGTTTTTGTTTTTTTTGTTTTTTGTTTTTTTGCTTTTATTTGGCATAACTTCACTGAACAAAATAATTATTTACATTTTCTCAAACATAAATAGGTGATGGAACTTATAAGATATCGGGTAATACTCCAAATCGGAGTGGGTCAAGATGATAAGTTGACAAAGAAAATATTTTTTTTTTTTAAAGGCTCAAAAGGGTTAACTATGGATATTTAATAAAAGAGATGGCTTGAAAGGCTCAAACGGATCAAAGATGGCCTCTCCATCGTCTTTTAGGGCTCTAAATAATCATCCATATCTACTAGTTAGATGGGCCTCCTAATGTAACAACACACATTTTTTTCTTTTTTTTTTAATTTTACAATTTTTTTTAAGGGTTAACTCAAAAGCAATTTAGACACCGTGTGTAAAATAATAAACTGCTAAGCTGTATAAAGAGTGGGCAAAAGGGTTATTCTCCAAGAAAAATAATAGGCTCAAAAACTCACTTGGTACTTATTATGACATGTTCATTCCTTCAAGCAATTCATATTTGTCTCCGACATCAACATGTAGAGTAGCAAACATAATGTAACATCACTGAAGACAAAAAATAATACAAATACTAAAATTTGAAATTAATCATGTCATCCAATGTTAAAACAAATCACACTAATTTTTTTTTTCAAACAACATTCTACCCCCCAACCTATTCTAAGCATGAAAGGAAAATATTCATGCAGAAATGTGAAAATGATGCATAAAAACTAATTAGAAAAGTTACACGTAAAATGATAGAAAACGAAAATGATTTTTTTTTAAAGAAGATGCGTTTCTAGAGGAACTACACTCCATATTCAGCCATCTTCGACTCAAAAGTTAGAAAATGTATATTTATAGAGGAGAAATTAAAAAGAAGAAAAATAAACATAAAAACATAATAAAAAAAATGTCTGAATTTTTTTTTAAGTTCTTTTTTTAGTTTTTTTTAAAACGATAAAGATGCGTTTCTAGAGTTACTACACTCCATAGTCAGCCATCTTCAACACAAAAAGTTAGCAACAGTTAGTTTTTACAACAAAAAATTAGTAAAAACTTAACCAAAATTCCACAATTGTCGACTATTCCCTCCCCCCAACCAGAATGAAACATTGTCCTCAATGTTTGAAAGGAAAGAAGTAGAGTTTAGAAGACATCACCTGGGTGGTGCAACACAGAAAACAATATTTACAAGCGGAGAGTTAAATCTAATTTGTACTTCTTACTGCGGCTACTGTTACCATCATTATTTGGGCGCTCCAACACAAAGGTCCAGGGGTCTGGCTCCGGTTTATAAGCTTGTAACATATCAAGTAGCTCATTAGCAGTGTGAGCACAAATAAAAAGTTTTTTCACATTAGAAGGAATGAAATAGTTTTTTATTGCATGATTAAGAAATGCGATAAAGCCATCATAAAAGTTATTGACATTTAACAAACCGATGGGTTTGTGGTGGATGTGCAGATGGGCCCAAGATGCTACTGTGATAAGTGCCTCTAGTGTTGCAAGATCTCCTGGAAGGAAAATAAAAGCATCAGCATGATTAAGCATTTGAGTTATTCTTTCTTGCATACCTGAGACGACTAACTCTTCTCTAGTTGATGAGTCAGACGAACTGCCCAATGGTTTTAGAACTCTTGGGATGATGCCTAACACTTGGCTGCCTCTGATAAAAGCTGCTTCTGAGACCATTTTCGATAACCCTCGATTACCTCCTCCATATACCAAGTGTAATTTTCTCGCTGCTATGCTTCGACCAAGATCTATGGCTGCCTCAACGAACTCTTTATGTTTGCCATAGGTAAATCCGGAAAGCACACAAATGTTCTTGAATTGTCTATTGGGAGTAGCTGCCATTGCGATACTTCTCAAAAACAATTTGTGAGTGCTTGACAAAAGATATCACATTTAAGAGTCTTGGTGATAGTGGGTCATGGTTGTGTATGAGGTAATATGTCAGTGTCAAATAACGCGTAAAGCACGTGGCTCGCAAGTCAAAAAGAAAACAGTAAAAAGGAAAAAGCAAACAGTAATAAAATTATTAAAGACAATAATGCAAACAATAAGACAATAGTGAAATAAAATAACAATAAAGTAAAAGGATATTTACAGGTAGTTGCGACTGTGGCTCACATCTTCCTCTGGTTTTACGTCTAGAAACGGCTTGAACGCCCTTTATGGGTCGAGGATAGGCTTCCTATCCAGTTTTCTTATAAACTGGCAAACAAGGTCGTTTATAGTCGGATTCCCAAGACTATATCGTGCATGCTCTTTCTGGAATAATGGCCATAACTGGAGAATCGCTCCTTGCACATATCCACTGGGATGCGTTTCAAGAGACAAAAGGATATCATCCAATGACTCCTTATTCAAGCCATCCCTAATGAATTGAATCTTATCTTCCCTGTTATCAGACACCATTCCTAAAGAATATGGGTTTTTATTGCAACTCATTCTGGCACATTTATGACAAGCAACAGAAATTCTTCGAGCTCGTCGTTTTCTTGCATAATTTCCTTTACCACAACCAGGCATGTATGCAATAAATTTTGGAGGTAACTCACCTGCCGATCGTACTTTAGCCTCGATTAACCAACGGATGTCAGCAGGTATGTTATTCCTCATGAGTAATCGCATGCGTTCGGACCGAGCTTTATAGATCGTAAGGAGGGCATTCTGAGGAAGTGAAGGGAATCGCTTGTGAAGCTTCGCTAGAGTCTCGTTTTTGTCCATACTTTCGCCTCAGAATATCAGTTATTATGGGAAACTGAAGTAACCGACTTGATTGTCACGGAGTACCGTTATCCGCCACTTCACCGGGGTAACAAACTAAAGCACACAAACAAAAAAACAAATTAAAACACACAAAGAAAATTAAAATCGTCCTCTTATTGAATTTACCTCAAGCTCCAACTGGATGTCGTAAACACTTCTCTCAATGTCTCTGAGTTGGCGTTCTAAACCCTCAACATATGCTACTAACTCTGGTGGTTGTAGAGCCCAAATGCGATGTGTTTTACAAAATTGAATTTGCCTTTTGAGATGAGTTTTGACACGTTGAAGTGGTTTAAGAATGTTCAGGAGGAACGGTCTAAGTAAGGTACTCATGATTAAAAATGATAAGAGAAAACTTAATAGTTAAACAAACACACTTATGCAAAAATAATTTCAATTAGCAAAAGAATAATATAAAGAAAGAAAGAAAGAAAGAAAAAATCAAATCACCGAAAAGAAAAAAAATCAATTCAAATTTGGTGGGTCACTCAAATGTATCTCGGTGTCTTCTCCATGTGGTTGGTACTCTAGATATGGCTTTAATCTTTGACCATTAACTTTAAACGTGACACCGTTCTTTGGGTCCTTAATTTCAATTGCCCCATGTGGAAAAACAGTATGAACAATAAATGGGCCAGACCAACGAGAGCGTAACTTACCTGGGAATAGGTGCAAGCGAGAATTGAATAAAAGCACTTTCTAACCTGGAGTGAATGATTTTCTCATAATTTGCTTATCATGGAAGACTTTCATTCGTTGCTTGTAAATCTTGGCATTTTCGTATGCATCATTGCGAATTTCTTCAAGTTCTGCCAGCTGTAATCTTCTTTCTGAGCTGGCTTGCTGCATGTCAAAATTGAATTTCTTGATGGCCCAATATGCACGATGCTCGAGTTCCACAGGTAGGTGGCAAACTTTTCCATACACTAGCCTGTAGGGTGACATCCCAATTGGGGTCTTGAAAGCCGTTCTATATGCCCATAAGGCATCATCAAGTCTTAATGACCAATATTTTCTGTCCGACCTCACCGTCTTTTCTAATATATGCTTTATTTCTCGATTGGAAATCTCAACTTGGCCACTGGTTTGCGGATGATACGGGGTCGCCACTTTGTGTGTGATTGAATACTTTGTCAAAAGTGCTTTGAATGCTTTGTTACAAAAGTGGGCACCACCATCACTGATTATTGCTCGAGGGAATCCAAAGCGTGAAACAATGTTGCTTTTCAAAAATGCTATCACCACCTTGTGATCATTGGTCCTACATGAAATTGCTTCTACCCATTTCGATACGTAGTCAACAGCAACCAATATGTATTGATGGCCAAAAGACGGGGGAAAGGGTCCCATGAAGTCGATACCCCATACGTCAAAAATTTCAACCACTAAAATTGGATTTAGTGGCATCATGTTCCTTCGTGTAATGCTCCCCATTCGTTGACACCTATCACATGAAGAACAGAAAGTGTAAGCGTCTCGAAATATAGATGGCCAATAGAAACCACATTGTAAAACTTTAGTCGCTGTTTTCTTAGCACTGAAATTGCCTCCACAAGCTTGTTCATGGCAGAATGAAAGGATATTCTGAATTTCACTTTCTGGGACACATCGTCTAACAATTTGATCCGCACAATACTTGAACAAATACGGGTCATCCCAAAAGAAATTCTTTATCTCTGCAAAGAATTTAGCCTTATCTTGCTTGGTCCAATGCCCTGGAAGTTTACCTGTAACAAGATAATTAACTATATCAGCATACCAAGGTAATAATTCCACACTCATTAATTGTTCATCTGGAAATGACTCATTCAATATTAATGGCTCCGTAATTGAGTCAAAATGGAGACGAGAGAGGTGGTCCGCCACAACATTTTCTGTGCCTTTCTTATCTTTGAATTCTAAATCAAATTCCTGCAAAAGTAACACCCAATGAATTAGTCTAGCTTTTGCATCTTTCTTTGTGAGAAGATATTTAAGAGCAGCATGATCTGTGAATATAATTATTTTACAACCAATGAGATAAGATCGAAATTTCTCTAATGCAAAAACTACTGCTAGCATTTCTTTTTCAGTAGTTGAATAGTTCAACTGTGCATCATTCAATGTCATACTAGCATAGTAAATGACATGGGGAATTCGATCAACTCTTTGTCCTAATACTGCTCCTACTGCATAATCAGATGCATCACACATGAGCTCAAATGGTAAGCTCCAGTTCGGGGGCTGAATGATGGGTGATGATGTCAACAACTGCTTTAGTTTTTCAAATGCCACAAGACATGAATCATCAAAGATAAAAGGTACATCTTTAGCAAGTAAATTGCATAATGGTCTAAAAACTTTGCTAAAATCTTTAATGAAACGTCTATAAAAACCAGCATGCCCAAGGAAAGATCTTACTTCTCTGACTGTTTTGGGTGAAGGAAGATTAGAAATGAGATCCACCTTGGCTTTGTCAACCTCAATACCTTTGCTCGAAATGATATGACCGAGAACAATACCTTGTTTTACCATAAAATGGCATTTCTCCCAATTTAAGATCAAGTTCTTCTCGATACATCTCTACAGAACTAGTGTTAGATGATGTAAATATTGATCAAACGAGTCACCAAAGACAGAAAAGTCATCCATAAAGACTTCAAGGAATCGTTCAACCATATCAGAAAAAATGCTCAACATGCATCGTTGAAATGTAGCAGGTGCATTACATAATCCAAATGGCATTCTCATATATGGAAAAGTGCCAAAAGGGCAAGTAAAGGTGGTCTTCTCTTGATCTTTTGGTGCTATGGGAATCTGATTATATCCTGAGTAGCCATCTAGAAAGCAATAAAATTCATGGCCTGCTAATCTATCAAGCATTTGATCGATAAATGGTAAAGGAAAATGGTCTTTACGTGTGACAGAATTCAATTTTCTATAATCAATGCATACACGCCATCATGTAGTTACTCTAGTGGGTATCAATTCATTATCAGCATTGGTAACTACTGTGACTCCTGACTTTTTGGGGACAACTTGTACAGGACTGACCCATGAACTATCAGAAATTGGGTAAATGATACCTGCGTCTAATAGTTTAAGAACTTCAGTTCTAACAACTTCTTTCATATTATGATTTAACCGATGTTGCATTTCCCTAGTAGATTTAGCATTTTCATCGAGGTGAATGTAATGCATGCAGTCTACTGGGTTTATACCTTTTATGTCTGCTATGGTCCATCCTAATGCTCCTTTGTGCTCTTTTAAAACATCCAACAACTTACCTTTTTGTTCGTCATTGAGGGATGATGAGATGATTACCGGCAGAGTGCTTTCTTCTCCCAAAAATGCATATTCCAGAGTGTTGGGCAATGGTTTGAGCTCGAGTTTCAGTGGTGATTCTGATGATGGGATGAGTTTCTTCTCTGATGGTGCTAGTTGTTCAACTCTTGACTTCCATTTATTAATGTCCATAGATGGTTCTGAGTCAAGTAGGGCGTTGACCTCATCGACCGATTTGTTAATATCAAAATCAAAACCAAAGTGAGTTAAACATGTTTGTAAAAGATCATCACTAAGGTTTGAAAGAAAAGTGTTATCAACTATTGCTTCAATTAAATCCACATCAACAATTCCATCATCTGCACTGTGAGGTTGTTTGGCAATGTTGAAAATGTTCAGCTCCATAGTCATGTTGCCGAAGGACAACTGCATATTTCCAGTCCTGCATTGAATGTGAGCATCCGCAGTTGCCAAGAAAGGTCGGCCTAGAATAATGGGGATGTGCTTCCTCGAATCCTGTATTGGTTGAGTGTCAATTACAATGAAATCAACAGGAAAATAAAACTTGTCTACCTTGATAAGCACGTCCTCCACAATACCACGAGCTATTTTCGTGGACTGATCTGCAAGTTGTAACACCACTGGAGTTGGGTGTAATTCTCCCAGTCCAAGTTTCACAAATACTGAATAAGGCAACAAATTTACACTAGCTCCTAAATCCAACAAAGCATTCTCAATTGTGTGGTTCCCTATACTACATGAGATAGTGGGGGAGCCTGGGTCTTTGCATTTTAAAGGAATTTTATGTTGGAGTATAGAACTAACGTTTTCTGTTAAAAATGCCTTCTTTTGAACATGCATGTTTCTCTTGTTAGTACAAAGGTCTTTAAGAAACTTGGCATAAGATGGAACTTGTTTAATAACATCAAGTAAAGGGATGTTAACACTTACCTGTTTGAAGATTTCGAGAATCTCACCTGTGGATTTTCCCTTTTCTCCTTTAGCTAACCTTTGAGGAAATGGAGCTTTGGGAATATATTCTCGTGGGTTGGTTTCTTCTTTTTCCTCCGGTGGTGAGTCCTCAACATTCACAGGTACAATTTGATTTTCTTTTGTCACAGGCATCTCCACTTTGTTGTCGACTTCTTTTCCTTTTCGCAAGGTCATAACTGCTTTGACCTCTCCATGCTGCTGTGGTGAACTGGTACTTGCTTCATGTACTCCTTTAGGATTAGGCACTGGTTGACTTGGAAACTTGCCTTTCTCAACAGTCATTGCCAAGGTCTGAACTGAAGAAGCAAGTTGTCCCACCATCTTCTCGAGGCTTGAAACTGATTGGGCTTGTGAATTGAAGCCTGCTCTCAACTCATTTCGTAGTCTATCAATGGTGCGATTCTGTTGCTCAATCGTGGAGTGAGTAACATTCTTGAAATTCTGAAATGCATCCTCCCATGGTCTGGGTTGTGAGTAGTTCTGGTTTTGATTGTATGGTCTAAATGGGGGCTGAGAGGCTTGAGGATTTTGTGGGATTGGTTGCATTGGTGGAGCTGGAGCTGCTGGTCCATTCTGTTGGAATCCTTGAGACCATGAAAAATTGGGGTGGTCTCTCCATCCAGGGTTATATGTGTTGGAGTATGGGTTGTAATTCGATGGTTTTCTCATTACACCTATGGCATTGACTTGATCTGAGTATGAGTCATGGTCATGTGGCTCTGTTGATTTAGCAGTCGATAACGATGCTATTTGTCGAGAGAGACCTTCAATTATCGCTTTGACTTCTTTAATTTCTGAACTTGACTCGCCAATGTGAACCTCATTTACTCCCTTAATCCTTCTAGTATTCCTGAGTGATCGACTCCGTTGTTGGGAATTATCCGCTTGTCGCTGGAAGAATTCCCAAATCTCTGATGCACTTTTTGACATTAGCTCTCCTCCACTTGTTGCCATTAGCCATTCCTGCACATTCGGCAATAATCCCTCCAAAAAGTATTGGCATTGGTGCCATTTCTCGTACCCATGATGTGGACACTTCAAGAGTAGCCCATTGAATCGCTCCCACGTTTCGAAAAACTGCTCGTCTTCTCTCTGTGTAAACTCTGAAATTTCCCTGCGAATAGCATTGGTTTTATGCACTGGGAAATATTTATTCAAAAATTTTGTAACATTTGTTCCCATGATGTGATGCTATTAGCAGGCAAAGTATTTAACCATGAACGAGCTCTATCCTTTAAAGAAAATGGGAATAATCTGAGTTTAACATCATCATCTGAAAAATTTTCATATTTAAAAGTTTGACAAATTGCATGAAAATCATTCAGATGATTATATGGGTCCTCATTTTCTAGGCCATAAAATGTTGGGAGACAATTTAGCACACTGGGTTTTAATTCAAAACTCCTAGCAGCTACATTTGGGTATCTTATGCATGATGTGCTCAAATTAGCTAAGGGACTAAAATAGTCCTTAAATGGCCTCTCTTGTGGTGCTTGTAAATCCATTCCAAATTTATTTTTAATGTGCTTTTGTGTGCAAAGTGTTTTTTCTAATTCAAGGTCTATAGGTTCAAGATTGGGTAATAATGACCTACGACCATGCATGCAAAACAAATAAAATAAAAATAAAGATGGGAACAAAACAAATAAAAATAAAGAAGAGGGAGAAATTACGATACTAACTTTATTGTGCTATTACAACCTTACTATAAAAATACACAAAAACAAATACGTGAAATAAATTAAATAAAAATAAATTAATAAGATAAAAAAATTACAAAGAAAAATAAATTCAAAATTAAATTACAGAATTTTAAAGAAGAGAGAAAATAAATAAATAAAATTCTTAGCTCAAAATGTAAATTCACTCTTTTTTTCTTTTTTCTTTTTTTAATAAAAAAATTACAAGAAAACAATTAAAAGAAATTATTCACAAAAATTAATTCTATGAATTAAAATTACTTACCTCCCCGGCAACGGCGCCAAAAACTTGTTGTGCAAATTTTAATGTACTCGCAAGCGCACGAATCTATTGTAGTATAGATCAATGGTGACGACTGTCGATCCCACGAGGAGATGGATTTTAATTATGTGTAGAATTAATTTTGTAAATGAGTGGTTGGATTTATGGTGGAAATGATTTGGAATATGCTAAGACTTAAATTAAAATGGCGAGAATAAATTCTAAAATTGGAATTGCAATGGAGAGAATAAATTGAAGAGAAAATCTATTAAATTGACGTACTTGGGTATCTGGATCCGTATCAACATGCATCATGGGCTAAATAATCCGTATTAATGCCAATTAAATCATGAGGGGGGAATCCACACCTCATGAACCACGCTCTAATCAATATGGTGCTAAGGGCTTATCGTGCCAAATAATAATAACCTTATACTAGAGGGCCGGTGAAACCAAGGCGGTACTAGACAAGATTAGTATTATTTGTCGACGAGAAGTCAAAACATCCACAAAAACTAGAGGGGAAGAGAAAATAAATTTACCAAATAAAGCCCATGACACATGTTGAGACTTCACCTTCAACCCAAGCTTGAAAGAAAATTAGCCACTCATAATTGAACTAGGGGCAAAAAGGGAATTTGTTAAAATACGAAGAAAATACAAGATGGAGAGAGAATTACAAAAAATGGATCCCAAAAATGGATTCAGAGCTATCAAATTAGGGGGGAGAGGCCCCCTTTTTATAGATACATGGAGTAAATCATGGCCATCGGATTAAAAACAGTTTGGACGCTCAGGATTGCGCCACGTCATCAGTCAACAGTCCACGGTTTGACCACATAGATGAACAGTAACACGGTTTGACCCGGATGAACAGTAACGCGGTTTGGTTGAAAATAATCCTGTGTAATGCATGCACCGTACGCGAGATTTTTCGTCCACTAATATGCTGTCACGTCACCATCAACAGTATATAAGAATTTTTGTCCAACAGGATCGTGACACCTCATCAGTCAATGCCACGTCATCGGTCAATGTCACGTCATCGATCCGTCTATGTGAACAGTGTCGTGAACAGTACCGTACCCGTGAATAGTACCGTACATGTGAATAGTACTATTTTTCCTTTTATGCTCCTCCTAAGGTTTTTGACCATCCTGAGTTCAAAAGTGATGTCTGTTTTGCCGTCTGATCTCTCTCTTATTGTGAAATGACTATAATGCCCCTAAAATACATAAATTACTTAATTAAAATAAAACACACGTAATTAAATCACAAGAATATTAAATACATAAAAGTAAGGGTTGTTAGTAAGACTTGAAATGTAAAATGACGGTTTTCTCCTTTATAAATATGTATTTTCTAACACTCAACATACCTCTCGTTCAAGACTGCCATAAGCTACCCGCTTGCCCTTGTCCTGCTCCACAGATTTCTGAGCTTCTCTCATGCCAGCAATAAATTCTTTAAGGTACCCGCTAAGAATCAAAGATTCAATTTCCTCTCGCAACGTAAAACACTCGGTTGTGCTGTGACCGAAGTCCTCATGGAACTCACAATACTTCAGGCTACGCTTCATGTTGGGGTACTTCTTCATTGGCTTAGGAGGACGGAGGGGGCCACTATCCCGAATATGGTAGAAGATCTGCTCTTGAGATCGATTCAGTGGATGGTAAGATTCGTACCGAGGCCTCGGTGGTGGCTCTCGCTGATCCGGTGGTGGCGATCTTGGAGGTTGGGGTACCCTTGAGGTACCTTGAACATTATACCCTCGTCCCCGCGGGGCAGCCCGTGGAGGGCTCCGTGCTCGGGGTACCCGCGGTATTGGAGCCTCCATCCTCTTGGGCTTCTCATTGTTCTTTGTAACATCGGCCTTATCTTCTTGGCGCTTCAATTGGCATTTCTCGACCATCTTCACTTGCAGCAACGCTCGGGAACGGGCTTTCCCATATGAAAGTGGGCGCTTCTTTTGAAAAGAATGCCATAACTTGTGACACAACTTAAAAGTAAATTTTAACTCCCAAGTATAAGAATGTCTTGTTGTATTATAACTCGGTGAGTCCGAGGTCGATCCACAGAGAAAAGATTTAATTAGTTTATTTTACTTTATCTAAAAATTAAAATTAAAACTTAAATATAAACAACTTAATTAAAATGAAACTATGGAATTGAACTAGTTAGGGTTATGGATCCACTCTTAGAAATAAATAAAACTTAATAAATTCTTTTTGCCAATTTTTTAGATTTATTACCCAAAAGATTAATTATACAAATTATTATTCTTTTCCCTTTAATTTTATGATGGATTAAGTATTTATTGTGCCAAAATTTAATTTGTCTACAATAAGTCAAAATACCATTTCACCATGCCTTATATTAAGTTCTTAAGAATTTATTGTGCCAAATTCATTTGTTTGTCTACAATAAATCAAAATTTCAAAATATAAAACATGTATAAAATTAAATAGAAAATAATTTCATATATAAAATTAAAAATAGAATTTGATTAAATCATATTTATTTCCTAAGAGTTTCACCTTCCCCTAACTAATATTATTTAGTTAAACATAATTAAAATAAAAAGAAGTAGTAAAATTGAATCACTTATAATTAAAAGAAATAAAAACAACTAAAATTGGAAATAAAACTAATTTTATTAATGAAAATAATTATACAAAATATTAAAAACACACCTGGAAATCAAGATTACAAGGAGATGGAGAGAATTTGAGAAGAAGAGAATTGTAGAGAGATGATTAAAACATAAAAATGAGGCTCTATTTATAGAAAAATAAATTCATAATCCAGTGCTTTGTGGTTCATCATAGGCTTCATGCATGTGCTCCTCACAACCCTTAGATCAAGATCCAATGGCTGTCAAACTTCAAAAGTCAACATTACACATGGCATCATTTGACTCGTCCGATTTGCCCAAAGAACGGTTGAGATTTGGCGGGTTAATGGGTGGATCGGGTCGACCCGAATACAAAGATTCGGATCCTCCAACTTGCTTCACCAACCATTGCCACGTGGCACAATCATGGCCATTGAATCATGAACGATTGAGATTTGGTCAAGATTGCCAGCTATCCCATGCACTCATATCTATTGTAAGCTCATTTCATCATCCAATCAGTGCTCGGTCAATAGGAAAAGTCAATTTTTTTTACACAAGCCCAATTTTAAGCCGATCTTGACTGATCTTAGGGTTTTCGGACCTCCGGAATCCAAATTTGACCTCCGTTTATCTGTTTGGAGCCTCGAAGTACGTGAAATTAATATTTTTCCTAATAAACACATAAAAATATACAAAATTAAATATATTTAAAACATAATTAATAATTCATAATATATTACATAAACACAAATATAAATTATAACATAAGCATAAAATAACATATTATCGCTTGATAATTAAACAATTTTTAATACTAATCACACCCCCCAACTAGCTTATTGCTAGCCCTCTAGCAATTAAAGCGTTATATTAAATTAAGATTTATAAAATTCACATGCAAGTTAATAGTTGTTCATCTATCCTCTAAATTACCAAATAAATGAACTCTCCCAAATTCCTTTACCACATTGATGTTCACTCTTTATCCAAAATATCATCAAACCTTCTTTTGTGCTCAAGTAATTAACACAATATTTATGGGGCTTCATTAAAAGAAAAACAACATTTTCGTTCCAAAATTCATTAGAAATTATATCTTTAGGCAATAGATTATTCACACATATTTTTTTTTAAATATTACATTTCTAACCCGTGTAGCAAGTTTTAGGTCAATGACTCCCAGACCAGTTGGTCTTAGGGCACTAGGTGTTAAAACACCCCTACGGACTTAATTACTCGAGTTTCTAATAAACAAACAATATATCTATTACCCATGTAGTGAGCGTTAGGCCAGTGACTCCCAGACCAGTTGACCTTAGGGCACTAGGTGTTGAAACACCCCTACAGACTTAATTACTCGGGTTTCTAGATATAACAAAATTAAAAACATTTTTTCTTCTTTTTTTTGAATTTTTTTTTTAGAAATATACACTTTCTACTACCTTAGATACTATTCCTAATAAATCAAAAGAACTAAATGCTGTAAAACTTTAACTTACAATCCATTAGTATGTGTCATAGTGTGTGTGTGAAGAATGATTCAATAATACCTGTTAAATGAGTAAACAATTAAATAACTTAATAACCAAGTGGAGAGTTCACAAATTTGAGTAATTCAAAGAAAATGGAACAAAAACAACTTACTATGAATCTCAAAATCAAAATATAATACAACAAGACTATTAGGATGCGTCTCAAAAGTCGTGACTCTTTACACGGCCATCCTAGAAAAAAAAACAATTTTTTTTGTTTTTTTGTTTTTTTTTTGGTTTTTTTTTAACAAAGAAAAGAAAAGAGAAAAGAGAAAAGAGAAAAACAACACACATATTTAAAACATACGTGAATTATCCCCACCCCACAACCTAATCTAAATATTATCTTAACATTTTATAATTTTACAGATATGCAAAAAGAAAAAATAAATAAATAAAAATAAAAGAGAATAATAAAAGAAGAAGAAGAGGAGATCTCACCTGAACTTGATGCAGAAGCTTAAAAGCAGATAACAAAGATGAAGAAAAAGTCATTTTTTTTTAACAACACCCTTAAGATTAAGAAGATGCGTTTCTAGAAAGACTACATTCTCTATATCCTGTCATCTTCGACTCAAATTTTTCCTAAGTTAGTCTTTACAGAAAAAAAAATTTGTTTTTGTTTTTGTTTTTTTGTTTTTTTTTGTTTTTTGTAAACACATAACCAGGACTAAGACATTCCACAATTATCAACTATTCCCTCCCCCCAACCTGAAAAAGACATTGTCCTCAATGTTTTAAAAGGAAAGAGAAAGAGTGTAGAAGACATCACATGAACACTACAACAGAAAATATTTACAAACGGAGAGTTAAATCTAAATCGCACTTCTTATTACTGCTACTGTTACCGTTACCATCATTAGTCGACAAATTCAGTGCAACAGTCTGTGGATCTGGCTCTGAGGTATAAGCTTCTAAAAGATCAAGTAACTCATTAGCAGTAGAAGCAGAGATAAAGAGTTTTTTTACATAATGTGGAACAAAATGATTTTTATTGCATGGTTAATAAAAGTTAGCAAGCCGTCATAAAAATTATTAACATTTAACAAACCGATGGGTTTTTGATGAATGTTCAAGTGGGCCCAAGATGCAAATGTAATTAGTGCCTCAAAAGTTGCAAGATCTCCTGGCAAAAAAATAAAAGCATCAGCATGATTCATCATTTCAGATATTCTCTCTTGCATACTTGATACCACTAATTCTTCTCCAATTGGTGGGCCAGACATGCACACTAGCGGTTTCATGGGTTTTGGGATAATGCCGAGTACTTGGCTTCCTCTGGTAAAAACAGCTTCTGAGACAAGTCTTGATAACCCCCATTCACCTCCTCCATATACAAGATGCAGTTTCCTCTCTGCTATGACACGACCAAGATCTACAGCTGCCTGAACGAACTCTTTGTACTTTCCATAGTGAAACCCAAAAAGCACACAAATATTTTTGAATTGTTTACTCGAAAATGCTGCCATTGGACTAATTTTTCAAAAACAAGTTGTGAGTGTTTGAAAAACGAGCTCATATTTAAAGATCTTGGTGACATAAATAATAAGAAACAGCTGTAAATGGGTTGACATATTTGTCAAATGACGAGGAAAGCTCGTGGCTCAATAATTCAAAAACAAATAGTAAAAAAAAAAAGTAATGATTAGAAAAAGCAAACAATAAAAGAAACCAAATATTTATTAAATACAAAATCACATCGCTAAATGCAATAATGCAAATGATAAAATAATAGTAAAGTAAAATAACAGCGAAGTGAAAGGATATTTACTGGTAGTTGTGATTGTGGCTCACATCTTCCTCTGGTTTTACGTTCAGTAACGGCTTGAACGCCCTCTATGGGTCGAGGATCGGCTTCCCATCCAGTTTTCTTATAAACTGGCAAACATGGTCTTTTTGAGTCAGATTCCCAAGACTAAACTGTGCACTTTGTTTTTGGAATAGTATCCACAAATTGTAAATCTCACGCTGCACAAATCCGCTTTGATGCGTCTCAAGAGATCGTAAGATATCATCCAACGATTCTTTACTCATGCCATCTTTAACGAATTTAATTTTATCTTCACGAGTATTAGAAACCATTCCTAAAGATTTACAATCTGGTCGTTTGTAACCAAGTCTTACACAGTTATGACATTTTGAGCCAAGTCGTTTAGTTCTCCTTTTCTTAGCAAACGTACTTTTACCAAAACCAGGCATGTAAGAAACAAATGGATCAGAAAACTCACCTGCCAATCGGACCTTTGCTTCAATTAACCAACGAATGTCAGAAGGAATGCCATTAATCATTAACAAACGCAGTCGTTCACAACGAGCTTTGTAAATTTTCCTAAGGGCATTCTGAGGGAGAGAGGGAAAATGCTTATGGAGTTTATGTTGTATTTCTTCCATGTTTGATTTTGGGGTTTCAGTTATTGTGGGAAACTGAAGATACCGACTTAAGAAGTCACGGAGTACCGTTATCCGCCATTTATATGGGAAAATAAATCAAAACACACCAAAATCAAATCTGCAAAATCAAATCAAGCGTGAAAGCGAGCAAAAAGAAGCACACAATATAAAAGGAAAATGAACTTACATTCGTCCTCTCATTGAGTTAACCTCAAGCTCCATTTGAAATTCATATATGCCACTCTCTACTGTTCTGAGTTGTCCCTCTAGATCCTCAACATAGGACACGAAGTCTGGTGGTTGCAGATCCCAAAGTGGATGTGATTTACAGCTTTGTATTAGGCCTCTTAAGTGAAATTTTATACCCCGAAATCTTTTAAGATGTGCGAACATGTATTTTCTCATTGAGGTGCTCATGATGTAAAATGAAAATTGATGAGAGAATGTACAACTGTCAAACAAACACGCTTACACAAGAAAAACAATGTTAAAAAAAAAACTATGTACAGTGCATCAATCTAAAAAAATCAAACAATGAAACGGTAAAATAATAGTAAAACAAAAAAAAATCATTAAAGACTTAATCAAGAACTGGTGGGTCATCCAAATTAATTTCGGTGTCCTCGTCACGTGGATGATGTTCCAGATATGGTTTTAATCTTTAACCATTAACTTTAAATGTGACACCGTTTTTTGGATTCTCAATTTCTATGGCCCCATATAAATATACATTTTTTACAACAAATGGGCCACTCCATTTTGACTTTAACTTTCCTGGAAATAAATGAAGATGAGAATTATAAAGCAACACTTTTTGACCAATCTCAAATGTTTTTTGAAAAATTCTTTTATCATGAAATGCTTTTGTTCTTGCCTTAATAATTCTTGAATTTTCATATGCATCATTCCTTAATTCCTCAAGTTCATTCAATTGCAATTTTTGCACATTACCAGCATTATCCAAATTTGAATTAAAAGCTTTAATAGCCCAAAGTGATTTATGTTCAAGTTCAACAGGTAAATGACAAGGTTTACCATAAACTAACCGATAGGGTGACATTCCTAATGATGTTTTAAATGCAGTACGGTAAACGCAAAGTGCATCATTAAGTCTAAGAGACCAATCTTTTCGGTTTGGGTTAACCGTTTTTTTCCAAAATTTGTTTTATCTCCCTATTTGCTAATTCAACTTGACCATTTGTTTGAGGATGATAAAGGGTAGCAATTTTATGTGTAATTCCATATTTTTTCATTAAAGACTCAAATGACTTATTAGAAAAATGCTTACCTCCATCACTGATAATGGCTCGAGGGATTCCAAATCGACTTAAAATGTTTTCTCTTAAAAATTTAATCACAGTTTTACTATCATTATTTCGACAAGAAATTGCTTCAATCCATTTTGAGACATAATCAACTGCAACTAATATATACACAAATCCAAAAGATGATGGAAATGGACCCATGAAATCAATTCCCCAACAGTCAAATATTTCAATTTCAAGTATGGGATTTAAGGGCATCATGTTTCTTTTTGTAATTGATCCCAAATTTTGACATTTTTCACAATTTTTGCAAAATTCATATGTGTCTTTAAACATGGTAGGCCAATAAAATCTACACTGTAAAATTTTAGCAGTAGTTTTTCTTGAAGAAAAGTGACCACCACATGTTTCAGAATGACAAAAATTAATGACACTACGTACCTCATTATCAGGAATACATCGCCGAAAAATTTGATCTTGGCAATATTTGAACAAATAAGGGTTATCCCAATAAAATTTCTTTACTTCAACAAAAAATTTCTTCTTCTCTTGAGCATTCCATTGCAAAGGCATTTTACCTGTAACAAGAAAATTAACAATATTAGCATACCATGGCATTGAAGTAACAGAAAATAAAAATTCATCAGGGAAAGAATCATTTATGGGTGGTATATCATTGCAGAATTCGGATGTGAGTCTTGATAGATGACCAACAACAACATTTTCAGCACCCTTTTTATCTTTGATGGTAAGGTCAAATTCTTGTAATTCTTTTTCAGTTGTAGAATAATTCATTTGAGCACTATTCAAAGTCTTACTTGCATAATAAATCACAAAAGGCTTACCATCCATTCTTTGTCCTAAAACAACACCAACATCAAAATCACTTGCATCACACATTAATTCAAATGGCAAAGACCAATCAGGAGATTGCATAATAGGTGCAGATGTTAAAAGACAAATTATTTTTTCAAAAGATTTTTGGCAATCATCATTCCATTTAAACGATGCATCTTTTAATAAGAGGTTACAAAGTGGTTTAGATATGGCACTAAAGTTTTTTATAAACTTCCTATAAAATCCTGCATGTCCTAAAAAGGATCGCACATCTCTAACTGTTTTTGGTTGTGGCAATTTAGATATGACTTCGATTTTTGCTTTGTCAACTTCAATTCCTTTAATAGAAACAACATGACCCAAAAAAATTCCAGAAGTAACCATGTAGTGACATTTTTCCCAATTCGACACGAGTTCTTTTTCAACACATCTTTTTAAAACTTTCTCCAAATTATCAAGGCAATCATCAAAAGAATTCCCAAACACAGTCAAATAATCCATAAAGACCTCTAAACAATGTTCAACCATATCACAAAAAATGCTTAACATACATCTTTGAAATGTTGCAGGAGCATTACAAAGCCCGAATGACATTCTTTTAAATGCAAATGTTCCAAATGGACATGTAAATGTGGTCTTTTCTTGGTCCTCAAGTGCTATAGGAATCTGATAATAGCCCGAATATCCATATAAAAAACAGTAGTAGGGATGTCCTGCTACTCTTTCTAAGATTTGGTCAAGGAATAGTAATGGAAAATGATCTTTTCTAGTGGCTTCATTTAATTTTCTATAATCAATGCACATGCGCCAACTATATGTAATTCGTGTTGGAATTAATTCTCCTTTTTCATTTTTAACAACAGTGATTCCATATTTTTTAGGCACTACTTGTGTAGAACTTACCCACTTACTATCAGAAATAGGGTAGATAATTCCCACATCAAGTAATTTAAGGACTTCTGTTTTGACTACCTCTTTCATGTGTGGGTTTAATCTTCTTTGAGGTTGTTGACATGTTTTAGCATTTTCTTCCAAATTAATTCAGTGCGTGCAGATTAAGGGATTAATTCCTTTAATATCCTTTAAAGTCCAACCTATTGCATTTTTATGCTTTTTAGGAACAGTAAGTAACTTACCTTCTTGGTCGCTTGTTAAAGTAGAAGAAATCACAACAGGATAAGTTTGTTCTTCTCCAAGAAAAGCATACTTCAATCCTTCAGGCAAAAGTTTCAATTCCATTTTAGGTGCTTCTTGTTGTTCTGTCTTTTCAATACTTCCAAACTCCTCAAATTTTGGCTCGTCATCATAATTTTGTGAAGTCTGTACAAAATCAAGCAACGAATTTATATTAGAAATATCAAGTTCAAGTTGCTTATTTGACTCAATTGAATTAACTAAACAAACATTAGAAAGTTCAGAAAAATCCCCTTGTTGAATATTTTCCTCGATACAAGATTCAAACAATTCCTTTTGTTCATCAATATCATCTTCAATCTCATTTTCTTCATTAGGTTGCCTGCACATGTTGAAAACATTCAATTCCAAAGTCATATTTCCAAAGGATAAATTCATTAAACCATTCCTACAATTAATCAAAGCATTAGCAGTTGCTAAAAATGGTCGACCTAAAATTACAGGAATTGGTTTGTAATTATTCACAACAGGTTCAGTTTCCAAGACAATAAAATCCACAGGATAAATGAATTTATCAACTTGTACTAAAACTTCCTCCACTATTCCTTTTGGTACTTTAACTGATCTATCGGCAAGCAAAAGTGTAGTTGAAGTTGATTTTAACTCACCAAGATTAAGTTGAAGATAAACTGAATATGGAAGCAAATTAACAATAGCACCAAGATCTAGTAAAGCATGCTCAATTCTGTGGCTACCAATAATACAAGAAATGGTAGGACAACCAGGATCTTTATATTTCAACTTATTATTAGTAGACAGAATTGTACTTACCTGTTCGGCCATGAAAGCACTCTTTCTTACCTTCAATTTCCTTTTAACAGTGCACAAGTCCTTTAAAAATTTGGCATATGAAGGAACCTGCTTGATTGCATCTAATAGAGGAATGTTAACTTTCACTTGCTTAAAGATTTCATAAATTTCAGAAGAGTGGTTTGATTTCTTTGGTTTATTCAATGCATGCGGAAATGGTGGTTCAGGTGGAACACTAGTTATTTCTTCACTAGGTGTAAGTTCATTTAGTCCTTCCTTACCCTTTGAATTTTCATCATTTTCATAAGGTTCAGGCATAGGTCTATCAACAACCTTACCACTACGAAGAGTTATAACTGACTTGACTTGGTCTGTGGGTGGATTTTGTTGAATTTTAGGATTTGGTTGTGGTTGGGCTGTAAATTTTCCTTTTTCTTGAATGGTGAGTGCAGAAGCAATTTTAGCAAGAGTATCTTTCAAATCAGAAAAAGTTTGTGCATTTTGATTGTTAATAACATCTTGCTTTCTGATGAATGAATGCATTGTGTCTTCTAGATTTTTCCAGGGTGGTGGAACATATGGTGCATAAGGCTGAGGATTTTGAAAATTTTGTGGAGGTGGTGCTTGTGAAGATTTTGCATTATTATTATTCCTCCAACTGAAATTTGGATGATTTCTCCAACCAGGATTATAAGTCTGTGAATATGGGTTTGGTTTATTGAAAGTGTTAATCACATTTGCTTGATCATTTAGACATTCTTTAAGTGCAGGCAAAGTGGGACACTCTTGAGTGAAATGATCATTCGAATTACATATGTTACATGCAATTTCTTGAACAGATTTTACTTGATCACTCTTTTTATGCTCCAAAGCTTCAACTTTCCTAACTAGGGATGGAAATTTTGCTTGTAAATCATGATCTTCCCTAAGGTTATGGATTCCTCCACTAGATGGAGATGATTGTTGCTTATTTTTCAATTCAAAAGTTCCAACAGTATCCCAATGTTGTGCATTTTCAGCTAATTGGTCAAGGTAATCTAGTGCATCTTCAGGATTTTTATCCCTAAATTCACTATTACACATCATTTCAACGACCTGTCTACTTTGGGGTATTAAGCCCTTGTAGAAGTAAGTGACCAATTGCCAAGTTTCAAAACCATGATGTGGACATATGTTAAGCAATTCTTTAAACCTATCCCAACATTGGTATAATGTTTCTTCATTTTTTTGAGTGAAAGAAGTGATTTGCCTTTTAAAAGAATTTGTTCTATGAGGTGGAAAGAATTTTTTCAAAAACTGTGCTTGCATGTTATTCCAAGTTCTTACTGATCCAGATCTAAGGTTTTGTAGCCAAGTTTTAGCTTTATCTTTTAATGAAAAAGGAAAAAGCTTTAATCTAATTATGTTCATGCCACAATTTTGGTCCGTGTATGTATTACAAACTTCCTCAAAATCTCTTAGATGCAAGTACGGATTCTCAGATTCTAAACCATGAAATGTTGGTAAAAGTTGGATAATACCTGGTTTAAAGTTGAATCGAGATACTTCTGGAGGAAATACTATACACGACGGTGCTCCGGTTCTGGTTGGATTCATGTAGTCTCTCAGAGTTCTTGGTTGATTCTGATCATGCCCATGTTGAGATTGGTTGTCTCCCTGATCAATTTGAGGATTAAGTTCGCCCAAAACGTTTTCGCCTTCATTCTCATCCATGATTGGTGGTGGAGATTGAGATCTACGTATTAACCTGCCACTTGAAGATCGAGACCAACGTTTCATGCAATGGTTATGTTATAAAGATAATATTTACACAAATTGATAACAAAATTAAAAAAAACAAATAATATAAGTGTACAAAAGAAAATTAAATAACAATTTTGTTGGTTGAACCCACCAATAAAGTAAAAAAAATAAATACAAAATTAAAAAAAATGGTGGTTGAACCCACCAATTAACAATAAATTAAGTAAAAAAATAAATGCAAAAGAAAAAAAAAAGAAAAACAAATGGTGGTTGAACCCACCAATAAAAAAAATACAAAATTAAATAAATTCTGAAAATTAAATAACTGAAAATAAAAGTTAAGAGTTAGTAGTTAGTTTGGTGGTTAAACCCACCAATAAAGCAAAAATAAATAAATACGAAATAAAATAAATGCAGAAAATTAATAACTGAAATTAAATAAAAGTTAGGAGTTAGCAGTTAGTAAGTTAAGAGTTAGTAATTAGAGTTAGTAGTTAAAGTTAGTTTGGTCCAAATTAAGTACAGAATATGTCCAAATATGTTCAAAGTATGTCCAAAATATGTCCAAAGTATGTCCAAATATGTCCAAGTCTTGATTATTTTGAGGAATTTTGTCTAGGGATTTTATTACAAATTATTTTTAATTTTATGGTCAAACTGTAATTTTTAGAAGTTTAGAATAGCAATTTGGGATGAAGATGAAACGACTGAAAGATGTTGGGGTCAAAGTGTAATTACCAGAAGATTTGGCTAGAAACGAGAAGTGTTGGGGTGAAACGAGAAATATGAAAAATATGGGAACACAAGAGAATTTAAGAAAAAGAAAAGGGGGCAAACGAAATTTTACATATAAGAGAAAAATAAACAATGGAAAAACAAACCAAATAAAAAAAAAACTTTTCCCCGGCAACGGCGCCAAAAACTTGACACAACTTAAAAGTAAATTTTAACTCCCAAGTATAAGAGTGTCTTGTTGTATTATAACTCGGTGAGTCTGAGGTCGATCCACAAAGAAAATATTTAATTAGTTTATTTTACTTTATCTAAAAATTAAAATTAAAACTTAAATATAAACAACTTAATTTAAATGAAACTATGGAATTGAACTAGTTAGAGTTATGGATCCACTCTTAGAAATAAATAAAACTTAATAAATTCTTTTTGCCAATTTTTTAGATTTATTACCCAAAAGATTAATTATACAAATTATTATTATTTTCCTTTTAATTTTATGATGGATTAAGTATTTATTGTGCCAAAATTTAATTTGTCTACAATAAGTCAAAATACCATTTCACCATGCCTTATATTAAGTTCTTAAGAATTTATTGTGCCAAATTCATTTGTTTGTCTACAATAAATCAAAATTTCAAAATATAAAACATGTATAAAATTAAATAGAAAATAATTTCATTTATAAAATTAAAATTAGAATTTGATTAAATCATATTTATTTCCTAAGAGTTTCACCTTCCCCTAACTAATATTATTTAGTTAAACATAATTAAAATAAAAAGAAGTAGTAAAATTGAATTACTTATAATTAAAAGAAATAAAAACAACTAAAATTGGAAATAAAACTAATTTTATTAATGAAAATAATTATACAAAATATTAAAAACACACCTGGAAATCAAGATTACAAGGAGATTGAGAGAATTTGAGAAGAAGAGAGTTGTAGAGAGATGATTAAAACATAAAAATGAGGCTCTATTTATAGAAAAATAAATTCATAATCCAGTGCTTTACGGTTCATCATAGGCTTCATGCATGTGCTCCTCACAACCCTTAGATCAAGATCCAATGGCTGTCAAACTTCAAAAGTCAACATCACACATGGCATCATTTGACTCGTCCGATTTGCCCAAAGAACGGTTGAGATTTGGCGGGTTAATGGGTGGATCGGGTCGACCCGAATACAAAGATTCGGATCCTCCAACTTGCTTCACCAACCATTGCCACGTGGCACAATCATGGCCATTGAATCATGAACAGTTGAGATTTGGTCAAGATTGCCAGCTATCCCATGCACTCATATCTATTGTAAGCTCATTTCATCATCCAATCAGTGCTCGGTCAACAGGAAAAGTCAATTATTTTTACACGAGCCCAATTTTAAGCCGATCTTGACTGATCTTAAGGTTTTCGGACCTCCGGAATCCAAATTTGACCTCCGTTTATTTGTTTGGAGCCTCGAAGTACGTGAAATTAATATTTTTCCTAATAAACACATAAAAATACACAAAATTAAATATATTTAAAACATAATTCATAATTCATAATATATTACATAAACACAAATATAAATTATAAAATAATATATTATCGCTTGATAATTAAACAATTTTTAATACTAATCAACTTGCCCAACCATAAATTTTTCTCAAAATGGACCAATGTGTATTGGTTTCCAAATGCTCCGGTTCGCAGCACCTCTTGGTGGAAACGACTCCCATACTCCGCCAAAGGCTCGGCTTTCCCTTGCTTGATAAAGGCAAGTTTGGAGGCTACCCTATCTTGAGTGGAAGCGTAGGAAAACTCTTTAGTAAATTCGGACAACAATTGGTGTAGGGAAGATATGCTACCCGCTTTTAAATAGCGAAACCATGACTTCACGAGGCCCGTGACTGTGTGTGTAAACATCCTACACATGGCACTCTCATCTACACCCTTGATTAGCATTTGGTCGCGGTATAGCTCAGCATGCTACGAAGGATCAGTGGTACCCGAGTATTGGGGTATCTGAGGCATGGCGAATGCCTCAAGGAGAGCTGCCGTCCGAATCTCCATAGTGAATGGCGATTGGTAGGTCATTGGCGTTGGAGCAGCTGTGATGTTTTGCTTCTCGGAGAGGAGCTTCACTTGGGCTTCCTGGTTCTCCATTTTTTCCACAAGTTCGAGGGGTACCCGATGACGTCGCCGCCATTTGAGAAGCCCTTTGGCGTTTAACTTCTCACGGAGATCTTCGTGGGTACGCTTTGCACGCCTCGTACCCTGGCTACTGTTGGTGTAAAAATACTAATGCTATTGGTGTCAATGTGCAAGTGTACACAACAAGTAATAAAGTGATGAGTATTCAAGATCATCTTCACAGGGATTGATGTTATCAGATTTGCTACAACAATCTTAACAGTGCAGATTTTGTGTTTAAATTAAGATAAACAATTGATGAAACTAATTTACTAATTAAAATAAAAACACAATAAATAAATGCAACAAAGTAAACTATCACATCAAGCTGAAGGATAAAACTAATGGGAATATATAGTAGTTGAATGAATAAACTCTCCTAATGGTCTTGACTATTTTCTAATAGTTGGCTCGGTTGCTACAGTATTTGCTACAGCACTGGGCAGAATCCTTATGCATCCTCAGCCGTCGCATGTTGGATATCTTATATCTATATGCAACCTAACAGTGATAAGTTGTTATGCCAACATAAGATATAACATTACACACTTAGGTTCTATTTACCTTACAAGGTGAATCCTTATGTCTAGTTCATCATTAATCTTAAATCAAGCATGGCCCTTTTGAGACTCAAGTAAAACTCAATCCGGGAAACTCAATTTAAGATCAAGTATTGTTCTGATATGTTCCACTAAGATAGGCCCTTTTTCGGCTCTCTCCTAACTTGTATCATTAAATGGGTGATCAACCAAAATAATGAATAAAAATAAATACTATCAAAACAAACTGGTACAGTAAACATGCAGCAACACAAATATTCAGTCAATAAACCATCAAGATTGTTTATCACTCAACCACAAATAAATTTAGTTCATGGTTTGTAAAAGAAAAATAAAGAACAAAGTTTCAGTCATGAAACACATCCCCATAAATAAATAAAAAACGAGAAAACAGAGAAGAATAAGAAGGATTGAGCTCCAATTAATTTCTGCAAATTCTCCTTTTGTGCAGCCCTTAATCTCTCTCTTGAATCTTGTTTTTCTTTTGTTTCTTTGTGTTTTTCTCCTTGGGTGACGGCTCTCCCTAATCTTTATGATGCGTGCTTCTTTTATAATTGAAAATTAGGGTAAACGGAAGCCTAAGGCGCGCATAAGTCAAATTAGGAAACTGCAGATCGCAATTCTACAAGTATCCCGCGCGGAATTGTTCTAAGATTGCTACAGCAATGGTTGCTATAGCAATATCTACAGCAACTGTACTGTTCCAGATTTGTTTCAACTCTTTTGTAACCATGTTATTTCCTTATTTTTGCAAGCCTATTGCATATCATTCCTTCCATGAATTATAAGCTTCTGGAAACCTACAATTATGCACACAATTTAAGCACAAATTACTTTAAATTAAGCAAAACTCATTAAGACTAAAATAAAATGAATGTTTATACAAAATGTAACAAAAATGCAATAAAAACACATCATTTACTCTCTAAGTGATCTTGATTTCAGTTTAGAATTGCCATAATAACTCTCATTTCATAGAGTTATCACACCCCCAAACTTAAATCGTTACTTGTCCTCAAGTAATGACAACAACACTCACTCTGTAATCACACAATCATGCAACAAATAACTTTACTCTATCATCAAATTTGCAAGGATTATTCCACCCTCAGATCACACTCTTAATCATACAAAATTGCCATAGTAGTTCAAATTTTAGACTTAGGCCTCATTCTGCTCAGAGTGTGTGTGTGCCACTTTGATCAAATTCCAGAGGTGCTACAACATTACACAAGCATTGCATATAATTTAAAGGTAGAACACAAATATATTCACATATGGAGGAGCAGAAATCACAAATATACTCAAATTGTGCTACAATAATAATAATAATAATAATAATAATAATAATTTTTTTTGTTAAACTTTTCAATGCAACATTAAGCTTTCATGTGAATGCCTATCACTTGTAATGACGACACCCAATTACTCACTCAAAGTACATGTCAGAGTTGCTGCAGTAATACATCCAGGATGTTATATCTAGGTCATACCTTTGGACGCCTTTAACTCAAGGCTGAACATGGGGCTCATGAACAGACTAGGTTACTCAGTATCCTAGGCAGCGGACCTCTTTATCACCATTTTTTTTTAATAATTGCTGCAGCACTGCTCATAGCTCGTGTTGCCTTTGGACTCAAGTTTGCATATGGGGTACATACTCCACCCTGGTTGCTCAGCAACTTAAATTATTGGAGCAGAATTTATTTCATAACAGACACGATCCAACAAAAATTTTCCCCCAAACTTAAGAAATTTTCTACTCTTTTTTTTTTAGGTTTTCCTGGCTCTGCTACAACATTCTCATAAAACTCAACCAAAGTCTAAGTGTTAGGACAGAAAGTCAACCTCCATCTATAACTATCTCTACTTGGCTTTCTCATAAATACTGAATAACACTCAATTTATCTTCATTAGGTTTTTAAATCCATACACAAATATTAGATAACAGAGCTTCATACAACACAAGCATAAACACATGCATTCAGAAACACATAAACACATGCACTCAGAAACACAACCCCCCCAAACTTGAGTGGTGTTGTGTCCTCACAAGCACACAAAACAAAACCACATAAACCAGACATGCATACACTAAATAAAAGGACATGTAGAATGAATCAGAAAATTAAAACTAAATGAAAGAAAAGTTTTGCAGAAAGAAGTAAAATAAACTAGCAGGTAGGGGGGTACTCCCCTGTTGCTGGAAGCACTGCTACAGCATAGGCTGTAAAGGGTCACTTCTTCTTTGATCCACTTCTCAAACACTCCTTATCATAAAATCTTATCAATCCATTTGCTGCTATAAAAGCAAGAATGCCTATTTTGTTTGAGAATCTTTTGTTATGTCATGTTGTAAGTGATGCTGCAGCAATTCCCTCATGCTCTTTTTGCCCACATTTTTTTTTACTTGCTGCAATGTAACATAAAGATATAAAAAATTAGATGCACATTTAAAAGAACAAAAAGAAAAATTAAATAATTTAAAAGCTAAATTCAATGCCATAAAAACTTGAAACAACTTCCCTTATTGGGTTGCCTCCCAATTAACGCTTGATTTTAGGTCTTTCAGCCTGACCTTTCTTGTTCCCTCAACCTGGATCCTTCAACAACTGATTATTCCTTAGGTTGTTCACATCATCTCCCATATAGTGCTTCACTCTTGGCCTATTAACCTTGAATTCTTGTTGGTCTGGAGTGAGTTCCCTTTGCTAGATTTGCTCGTCAATTTTGAAGGGTTGCTTCTCCCCTGAACATGCTATATTAGCTGCTCCACGATCTTCATCATTAAGTTCTTCAATTGTTGCAGCATTGATTTCTTCTTTACTGCAGCAGCTGTGTAATCTCTCTACTACAACAAAGTCCACAACACTAATAAAATTACAATCTTCAATCTCATCGGGACTCTTCATGGCATCTAACACATTGAATGTAACTTGCTAGTCATTCACCCTCATGGTTAATTCTCCTTTTTGAACATCAATTAGAGTCTTTCCCGTGGCTAAGAAAGGTCTTCTTAGAATGATTGGCACTTCTTTGTCTGCCTCAAAGTCTAGCACAATGAAATCCACCGAAAAAATAAATTTATCCACCTTCACCAACACATCTTCAATTTTCCCTTCTGATGAGATTTGTCAGCAAGTTGTAAAGACACTGTTGTTGGTCTACATTCACCAACTCCTAATTTCTTAAACACTGATAAAGGCATGAGAATGATGCTAGCCCCCAAATCACAAAGTGCTTTGCCACTGTATTTAGTTCCTATGGAGCATGGGATTGTGAAGCTTCATTGATCCTTCATCTTCTGTGGTATCTTACTCTGAAGCATTCGGTTGCACTCTTGTGTTAGAGCAACTGTTTCAAACTCTCCAAGTCTTCTTTTCTTTGACAAGATATCCTTTAAAAATTTTACATAGTTTGGCATTTGTTCTAGAGCTTCCACAAAAGGGATATTGATATATAGTTGTTTCAGCACTCCTAAGATTTTGCTGAACTGCTTATCTTGCTACTGCTTTTGAAATCTTTGAGGGAAGGGTGGTGGGTGCCTAAACTGTTGTATTGCAGCAGGTTGTGCAGACTGCTTCTCTTTTGCTCTACTCGAGTCTGTTGCTGTTGGTGTTGTAGCTTCTTTACCACCAGGTGCTGGATCATAACTTTCTGTAGATGTTGTAGCAGAACTGTATTGATTTGCATTCTAAAAAGTGAAAGACTGTGACTCCTTCTCTACTTGAGTGTCTTTTTGGCCTTTGTTGGACTCAATTCTTCTTTTTGGCACACTAACTGAATTATCAATGTCCTTTCCAGATCTCAAGTTAATCAGCTTGCAGTGCTCTTTCCCTTCTCTTCTTGGGTTATCTGTGTTCCTGGGTAAACTGCCTTGACGTCTGTTGCTTAATGCTATAGCAAACTGTCCAATTTGATTTTCCAAGTTTCTCAAAGATACAGTATGACTTTGAACAACTGCTTCATTCTTCACAATATTATCCTTAATCAAACCTTCAAAGGAGCTAAGTTGATCATTGTTGATATTTCTTTGCTCTTGATTTTGCTGATAAAATCCAGGTGGTTGAGCAAGTCTGCTCTGTCCACTGGGTGCTACAGCAGTCTGGTTCTGATAACTCCATGAAAAGTTCGGGTGTTGTCTCCATCCAGGATTGTAAGTGTTTGAATATGGATTGTCCTGGTTCTGTTTATTGACGCTGCCCACATTATTGACTGAAGTTGGATTCCCAGGACAATTGTCGAATAAATGCCCTTCTCCACAATAAACGCAAGACATATCAGAAATTTGGTTAACAATTGCTGGAGCAGTAGTCATAGCTTGTAACATCCTTGTTAATGAAGTTACTTGGGCTGACAATGTTGTCAAGGCATCTACGTTATGAACTCCTGTTGTTCCTCTTACTGCAGCTTGTCTGTTGATGGCCGCTGATAATTATTGTTGGCTATCCTCTCTAAAATTTCATAAGCCTCATTGTAAGACTTAGATAACAATGCCCCATTTGCTGAAGTGTCCACCATCAATCTAATGCTTGGGTTGAGACCATTATAGAAAGTTTCCAACTGTATGTAGCAAGGAATACCATGATGAGGACATTTTCTAAGTAACTCCTTAAATCTCTCCCATGCGTCACACAAGCTCTCATCTTCAAGTTGATGGAAAGATGTGATCTCATTCCTCAACTTCGCATTCTTGGTTGGTATGAAGTATTTCAACAAAAATTTGTCAGCCAAGTCACTCTATGTAGTGATAGAATCTGGTGGTAGAGAATTCAACCATGCTCTTGCTCGACCTCTCAAAGAAAACGGGAAAAGTCTGAGTCTCAATGCTTCCTGCGATGCTCCAGCAATCTTGAAAGCATCACTCACTTCCAAAAATAACTTAAGGTGTAGATGAGGATCTTCGGATGGCAAACCATTAAATTGCCCTACTATTTGAAGCATCTGAAACATCACGGGTTTGAGTTCAAAATTGTCAGCTTGAACGACGGGTCTAACTATTCCCGGATGTATGGTTTGAGGAGTCAACACTGCGTAGTCTTGAATGGTTCTATCTCTATCGTTCGCCATGTGAATAATGTTGTTGTTCCCGGGTTGCCTTTGAACACATTGTCCATTCAGACCTTCATGTACATCGACTGGTTGTATTCCCTCTCTACGGTTCAAGTTTCTCAAATTTTGTAAATCATCCATTGCTACAGCAGCTTGTAACTCCCGATGCTCTCTTCTCAATCTTTTTGCAGTTCTTTCAATTTTTGGATCAAACTGGAAGTCAACAGATTTATATTTGCGCATGCAAGAGTTGCTAGATCACTTATGTCAACAAAATAAACAAATTTAAATAAAATAAAAAATTAGCACCGTTAAAACTAATTTCACAAATCACAATTAACAATCAATCCCCGGCAACGGCGCCAAAAACTTGTTGGTGTAAAAATACTAACGCTATTGGTGTCAATGTGCAAATGTACACAACAAGTAATAAAGTGATCAGTATTCAAGATCGTCTCCTCATGGATTGATGTTATCAGATTTGCTACAACAATCTTAACAGTGTAGATTTTACGCCTAAATTAAGATAAACAATTGATGAAACTAATTTACTAATTAAAATAAAAACACAATAAATAAATACAACAAAGTAAACTATCACGTCAAGCTCAAGGATAAAACTAATGGGAATATATAGTAGTTGAGTGAATAAACTCTCCTAATGGTCTTGACTATTTTCTAATGGTTGGCTCGGTTGCTGCAGTATTTGCTACAGCACTAGGCAGAATCCTTATGCATCCTCAGCCGTCGCATGTTGGATATCTTATATTTATATGCAACCTAACAGTGATCAGTTGTTATGCCAACATAAGATATAGCATTACACACTTAGGTTCTATTTACCCTACAAGGTGAATCCTTATATTTAGTTCATCACTAATCTTAAATCAAGCATGGCCCTTTTGGAACTCAAGTAAAACTCAATCCGAGAAACTCAATTTAAGATCAAGTACTGTTCTGATATGTTCCACTAAGATAGGCCCTTTTGCTGCTCTCTCCTAACTTGTATCATTAAATGGGTGATCAACCAAAATAATGAATAAAAATAAACACTATCAAAACAAACTACTACAGCAAACATGCAGCAACACATATATTCAGTCAATAAACCATCAAGATTGTTTATCACTCAACCACAAATAAATTTAGTTCATGGTTTGTAAAAGAAAAATAAAGAACAAAGTTTCAGTCATGAAACACATCCCCATAAATAAATAAAAAACAAGAAAACAAGAGAAGATAATCCAGATATTTGGAATATCCTCCCATAATCCGTGCGGATATTACCCGCATATGGATCCGCACACTTTTTTGCAGACCCGAATGCTAAGAGTTTAATCTGGATCTAGATCCAGTCGCATCCACATCTGGATCCGGATTCTGCCATCCCTACATGGTTACACAAATCTTCTGATGAGATCAAGGTTGTTTAGTTGTTAAAAGAAAAAAAAACAAAAAAGACAATCTTAATATTATAAAATGAAGAACTTTTCAACCTAGGCTAGCAAAAATTTCTCCAACAAGTTCAATTTTGTGTAAAATGAAAATTAGAGAGAAAGGAACACTCCAAGATTAAAAAAAAATAATGTCGCCCGAGCACATTTAAAGAGACAATAAACATCTTTAAGAATGATCATTCGTCCAGCTTTCTCAAGGGGAATTTCGACAAAATCTACCAACTCCACATCAAGCAACAATAACCAACTATCAAAGGCAATCAGTTTCGGGTGAAAAGGAGAGTTACCAACTAACAAGAATGATTTTCTTATGTATAAGTAATACAAAACGTGCTTAGCGCATTCATAACTGCCTTTTAACTCTTTACTAGTGTTATTTAGTTTCATACATCCGCTTCTTAAATGTCATTTCTTCTTAAATGTCATTTCTTGGAGTTAGCCCTCTATATACTACAAATATAATAGATTCGTGATATTTTTTTTACCACAATTTTTGGAGTTGTATTTTATGATTTCTTAAACTACCTCCAATTGATAACCACTTGCAACTGCTGAAGAAAGTGGGCTGAAGCTAAGGAGGTAACCACCCATGACCAAGAGCCTATTTAAGCTAAAGAGGACATCAAAGGACAGGGTTAGCGAAATTAACTAAAATATTTTATAAGTTACCAATCTTAAAACCTTATCATTTCCTACAAGATTTTCAACACCTCTACCAGAAAATTCCTTGATTTTAACTTGTTCACAATTCTTCCTTCCCATTTTTCTTTCCTTACACACAATTTCTGACTTAATCATCGGAGAGTCTACGTCGGAACCCCACTGGCTATCCTAATCGTGTTTTTTGGTTGGCGGGTATAGAAAGCTGTGATCAGACTGACGTTTGAGCTTGGATTCGTGCTGGTATTCCAAAAAATAAATTTAGTTGTTCGAGGTCGTTTTTCGGCATCAACATTTAGTTAACAAGTATTTATTCAGAGCCTAGTCCATTTTTCACTTCAAATTATGTGGGGTTTATGAGAGGGAGAAATTGATGGTGCCAAGTCAAAAAAATTTATGGGAGAGTCTACAGTGCTTCTAATAAAAAAGATAAACCAGTAAAACAAGCACAAAGGCTAATTATAATCTGTTAGATTATTTTAAATTTTAAAGTATGTGACCTACATGACTTTTTTTTATCTAAATTAAATTAAATTAATTAATTTGGACTAAAATCCTATTAGTTAGTTTTGAAAAAGTTTAATAACTACATATCTTGATTGAAAGTGGATTAAGAGTGGTGGTAGGTTGAAACTGGTCCTCTCTTTGTCAAGAATAAAACAATACTTTTTTCTCTATTCAGAACAATATGTCAAAAACTAAGGGGCTAGTTTGGAACTGTGATTGTTGATTAAATAAGATGCTTTTGTTGTGCAGATGTAATAAGCACCTGATTAAAAAAACAGTTTCTTGTAGCGGATTAAAAAAGTAGTTTAGTCTTTGGTAAACTATGTTATTGCAGTTGCTATGAGTTTGAAAAGCAGTGTACATCATTTTGGTAATTTTATTACAAATGTATTGTTTTATTATATAATGACCAAAATAGACATAAGTTTAAATTACCTTTTTTTTTAGAGTATGATTAATGATGTTTAGACATCCCTTTTTCTTTTTAAAACATGTACAATTACATAAAGTGAAAAATGAATTCAATAAATTTATTATATAGAATATGATAAGAATTCATACTAATACATAATTCAGATAAAATAAAATAAAAATAGTATGCATTATATTCATAGTAAATTGGATGCAATAAACATCATAACTATAGAAAAAAAAAAGAAATGGATTGAATATTAAAAACCATAGTTATGAAATTAATTTTAAAAGTTATGGTTAATTTCATGTGAAATTCTTCAAAATTAAAAAAAATACATAATTATGTGCAAACCATTTTTAATCTTATAATAGAAAATACTAGTAAAATATAAAAAATATGAACTTTCTAGATAAAAAATTTGATACTAAAGAGAATATATAATAGTTGTGGCGGTAATTTGATTATGGTGGTAATATGATATCTATGTTAGAACAAGAAAACTTTTGGTGAAAATCATCACTTATAACCCAGGAACATTCATGTTGTATCACCAAAAATCAATAACAAAATTATGCGAAAGCGTACCTAAATCCATAATACTAAATTGCTCTCTGGAGTTGTGTGGTTGCCCTTTTAGATCAATACATTTCCTAGAGGATCCTATAGTTTTCTCTGGCATCTCTTTCTAATGATGGGATGTCAGAAACAATGGAAAGATATGTGTGACATAAGGACCATAACTACTTATATAGAAAACTTTTCCTATTGTCATTAGGTATTCCTAATTTTGTCCATCATAGAATTAGAATACTATTAGGTCTCTACACATTAAAGGCAATACCTTATTAGATACATTAAACCCCGTAATACCGAAAACCTTAATAGATTACTTTTAATTAGGCTTAACCTTACATGACAGTCCACAACACATAATCATTCACATATAAGGCCAATATTGGATTAAAAATCCAACAATGCTAGATTAAAAAACCCAACAATCTAATGGCTTAATATTATAGTATATGGGAAAATAAGACATAATTATTTTTTAAAAATATTAAGATTATAATAGGAAATTTAAAAAGGTATAATAGCTTATTTAATAAGTTGCTTATAAAAAGTAACCCTTTACCTACTTTTAAAAGCTACTGTCAAAATGGAGAAAATTATGAAATAAGCAGTTTTTACAAAATTTACCACAAATTATTTTTGTCACAAATTATAAAATAAGCAACTTATTGCGTTTCACCCTCAATCCAAACGGGCCTAAGGGTTCAAGAGAGAGGAACATGTTTTTCATCATTTTTTGTTCTCTGCAATCAATTTCATATTATTTTAAGATTTGAGGTTCGTAGTTTATGCAAAATTAGAGTTTGATTTGCACTGATTTTTGGAATTTACTAACATAAGCAGGGATGCAACATGATTACCTTTTTTTGTTCAATGCATCGTGACTTTGATAAGTTTATATAAATTGAATTAATCATGAATCACATGACTACACACTTACACACTTAAGGGATGAATATCGAAACTTTGAATGGACTCTCATGACCACACCGTCTGCCGATGACACCCCCCAAATTGGTAGCCCCTATAGCAACCGTTAACACTTCAAACCATAGGCCCTAGACCGCAACAAACCTCTCAAAGTTTGTTCCACCCTGTCGCCACCGTGCCTGCTGTTGTATGATTTCTAATGCTATTGGTGTCAATGTGCAAGTGTACACAACAAGTAATATAATGATAAGTATTTAAGATTGTCTCCACAGGGATTAATGTTATAAGAATTGCTACAGCAACCTAATCAGTGCAATTTTAAATTAATTATGAAAGAACAATTGATAAAATTGATTTCCTAAAATTAACAAGGCAATAAATAAAATGTAATTAAGAAGAATTTCAACTTTAACACGAGAGACTAATTGATGAGAATGGAGTAGTTGAATGATTAAACTCACTTAATGGTTTTGACTATGTTCCTACTTTTTAGTTCAGTTGCTACAACATCTGCTACAGCACTAGGCATAATCCTTATGTACCCTCAGCTGTCGCTTGTTGGATGTTTATATCTTGATGTAATTTAACAGTAACCAATTGTCAGGCTAACATAAGATATAACATTACACATCTTAGGTTCTAATTACCCTACAAGGTGTATCTCTATGTCTAGTTCATCAAAAGTTTTAGATTAAACATGGCTCTTTTCGAATCAAGTTAAACTCAACTCAGGAAACCCAATCTAAAACCAAGTATTGCTCTAATATGTTCCACTAAGTCAAGCGTTTTTTAGACTATTTCTTAGCTAGTATCACTAAATGGGTGTTCAACTGAAATAATGAATTTTAATAATTATTATCAAAACAATGTGCTACAGCAAACATGCAACAACGCTAAATATCAATCAATTAACCATCAAGATTGTTTATCACTCAATCACAAATAAATTTAGTTCATAATTTGTGATAAAACAAAAACCAAAAAAGTTTTAGCCTTCAAACAAATTATCATAACAAGATAAAAACAAGAGAACAAGAACAAGAGTTAAATCTGCTCGATGTTCTTCTCGAATCTGTTGTTGTTGTCCTCAATTCTCTCTCTTGATCTCAGTTTTTTCCCTTGTGTTGTTTCTCTCTCTTCTTATCTCTAATGACGGCCCCCTTTTTCATTATAATGTGCTCCTTTTATAAGTCGAAATTTAGGGTTACCATAAACATTTGGCAATGAATCTCTTATTTTTTGAAACTTTAGATTTCAATCTTCTATTTAACGCACGGAATCTCGTTTATCGTTGCTCCAATCGTTGTTGTAGCAATAGTGCTACAACTTATTGCTCAAGCATCTTCATTATTCAAGACTTGGTTTAATTCCATTGCATCCAAGCTCTTTTGTAACTTTGCATGCTTGCCAGTGCAATCTTCCATCCATGAGATTTAAGCTTCTTGGTCACCTATAATTATACACGTAATCAGAGCACACAATCATCTAAAAACGTATGAATTTTATTGAAATTAAACTTAAATGACTACTCATGCAAAATATAACTAAAATACAATGAAAACATATCATTTACTCTTTAAGTAATGTTGATTTAAGCATAAAAACACCATGATAACTCTCATTTCATAGAGTTATCACCTGCCTTTGTTGGTGCCACTTGCTTGCCGACGAAACCACTGTTGAACTTGATACACTCCCAACAGTCACCTCACACCCTCTAGCTACCACTAACCCCCTCAGATCCCCACTTTCTAAACCCTAGTACACACGAGCACAACCCAAACTCAAGCCGCCACTTATTGGCCGTCACCAGTGGCTCCCTTACACAGCCGACCAATCCCACCACCACCTCCATATAGCCTTTTCACCATCAAACCAATTCAAAGCGAGTTGTTACACATCCACTTTTACAAACCCTATTTCCTAAAACCCTAGCTTAATAAATGCAACCTCATGGCACATACACTGTGACGTTGTAGTTTTACCATTTGGCCATAACTAGTCTCAATTACAAAGCCTCGCCGACCTAACCAATTCCCATTATCTCCAGAATTGATCAAAAGCAACCACCACCCAAAATTGTACAACAATCTCCAATCATCAAAATCGCACTTGTCCCAAATCTTTATATGCCTCTGTGGTTATTCTTGTATCAATCCTTGATCTCAACGCTTTCTACTGCCCTCTAAAATCCTTTGTCAATGATGTTGCTGGCTTTTCGGTTCCTTAGATCCCTGTTAAGCGAGTTCTCTCCATTGCAGAAAACCTGCCATTCACTTTTCTACTTTGAAATTCAGTCAATGGCCAAACCTTTTAAATTAACTGTTGTTAGTAAGCTCTTTTTTGCCCGTGCACCTATGGATGTCATTGGCAAGTTTTTGTTTTTTTTTTTTTTATGTCCCTTAGGTTAAAATGGAATTCCTAGGTTTCATTGTTGGATAATAGACATATTATTATTAAGCTTGAGATGCAAGAAGATTACTCTAGAATTTGGATTCGGCAGACCTAGTATGGTAATAGCAGAGGTATGCGTATTTTTAAATGGACAATTGATTTTGGATGTTCTGAGGAATCCTCAACTGTGCCAATTAGGGTATCTTTTTGTACTCACCAATTCATTTTACTAATTTCAAATGAGCTCTTTTTGTATTGCTTTAAATGTTGGCAAGCCAATACGTGTAGATCACGCTATGACCTCTATTAATAGGCCATCTGTTGCTAGGGTTTTGATAGAATATAATGTTCCATGACCTTTATTGTTGCGCCTTTGGATTAGACAGGGGGATTCTAGTTTCTGGCATGATATTATTTTTTAGCGGGTTCCTTCTTATTGTGCTTCTTATAGGCACCTTGGCTATTCTGCAAATTGTTGTTATATAGCTAATCCTAGGCTTCAGAAACCTTAACAGCCTGTTAATGAACCTTAGGATAGAGATACTAGAGATAAGGGTAAGCAACCTATGTCTATTGTAGATAACCAGCATGGAGGTCCTGATCTTAGCTTTCTTTTGTTCAAGTGCAGTCTTTTAGTTTGTCTCAGCAACTTATGCTCGGTGTTATTATGGGTGCCTCTCCGGATACTAGAATCCTACTTTTGTTTTTTAGTTTGGGAAATTTGTAACCTACCCCCAAATAAATTGACATTCTGCACCGCGCACCCAAGAAAAATGACGTGTTGCACCACGCCCCCAATTCTGTTTGTTTTTCGGTTATTATTAACGGAATGGTGTGAAATTTAATGAAATGACGAAAATACCCATTTTTTTTAAATTCAAACACTTAAGCTGCAAAAGACCATTTTTTTATTGTGTTAATTGATGCTATTATCCCTGTATGAAGGCTTTGCACATCGTTGATGAGGCTAATGATAGACATTTGCTTGAATGGCCAAGTAAATATGGATTATTTACATTGCCTCGTGGTAGCACATGAATGAAGCAACATTCAACTTAAGTGGATGCTGAAGCCTCGATCCAATGGCTATATATGTTTCCAACGATTAAATTAAGCACCCAAATATATAGAGATTCAAGACACACACCCTCACAACCAGCCTCTATCAACATTCAACACACACACCCTCACAACCAGCTTCCATCAATATTCAACAATAAACATCAGCAGCAACTTCATACCTTCAACTTTCACCCAATGCAAGCTTAAAACATCAGTAGCAATAACAGCATACCACATTCAACAATTAAGCATAACACTTTCAGTTGTGACTCCATTATTTGTACATATCATAAACATTACAAGGAATAAACCATAGAAAAATAAGAGAAGATGTCTGGTTCGAGGAGTGCATCAAGTTCATCAACCCACCCAACATCACAGAGGAATTTAATCAATGGGGGCATTATCAAGTTTCGTAACAAAATATGCTACTGTCAACGCAGACCAGCAATCAAAATTTCAGAATCTATACCAAATCCCAATAGATTACACTACTGTTGTCCTAATGACCATGGATGTGGTTTTTTTAGATGGTGGGAGCCAACTAAAGAGGAGGCTATAGAAATTCAAGCAAGATCACACCTATTTGAAGAACAAGCAAATCCATACATGGTCGAAGAAGTTGTTCACAACAGTCGTAGTTTTAGTGACAAATTAGACATCGACGCCTTTCATCATAGGTTTACCAACATTGAAACCATACTTCATCAACTGAAAAAGTATCAATTCACAACCATATTGATGCTACTAGTTTTTTTGTTTGTAATACATTATAATGCAAGTTATAATAGTGTAGAATGATTGATTGTAACAAAAAAGCAAGCCATATATTAACTATAATATCTTATCTGATTTGAGCATTCTAATATAAATTACATTTTGATTCTCAAACAAACATTGGCAGCAGCCTATACATTCTAATTAGAACCTCTACGGTTACATACATTTGAAATCAAAAAACAAAATGAATTGTTGGTCTAATCCCTAATACTTGTATATGAGTCTTATGCCCAACAACTTACAAAATGCCACGAACTTTGCACAACTTATATACTATTTATCACAAAATGCACACTACAGCTCCAATTTCATGTAAAAAATAGAGCAAGTCAAAATACAAGCCTGTTGATCTTCATGTTGGTCGGGTGGTTCAAAATGGCATTGTGGAAGGTGTCAAAAAATGGTTATACTACCTCCACTACTTGTTAGCAAATCTGCTACTGCCAATGCTTCAAGCAAACATACACGATCACTGCATTCAAAATGACATTATTGAAATATCATACCAAGTTATAATAATATACATGAAATATTATGCAAAATGTATCTAATACTCATGTATAATAATTGTAGATGATATGTTTACAAATACCATAAAACTTCCATTTATAAAGTATTCAAATTAATTTTTGGCCTAGCAAACATATAACTTACCCTTCATGGTGGGAAAGCCGATGCCTTCCCTTTGTCCAACTTCTTCTTAGCTTTATGCTCATCTCTTCGATAGTCTTCCCTCGGGTCAATTCCAGCAGCTATTATGATCTTTTTCCCTTGCACACCCACCCAAGCAGCATCACTGCTTCCTTCCATCCTTTTTCTTTTAACCAAATTCTTTGAAGCTGATGGGCCTGCCTGAGTGGCAGTCTTATGCTTTTTGGAATTACGCAGATTGTATGTTCTTATATCTTCAACTTCTATAGCCACTTGGATGTTATCACTTGTCTGTCTTAGAGCAACGATTGATGCACAAGCAGGTCCTTCTAATGCTGCAGCTGTATCTTTTACTATGGCATTAAACATCTTTCAATTGCTACTTCACTAAATATAAATTAAATCATATGTGTTTGGGAGGGATACTGTTTGGGACAAATGCGTCTAAGGGACCAGGAATGACAAGCGGACATCTGATGGCGGAGTTCTGCGAACCGATGTGTTCGTT
>NW_006262022.1:11203792-11210721 GCF_000493195.1 Citrus x clementina
GTCCACGATGTTGTCGTCCGCGAGGCCCAATTCCTATAAAAGGCATGAGGCCATTCCGGCTAGAGATCGAGAGGCGAGGAGACCCGGTCGACGGCAGTTGGCAAGACGTGCTCTCCAGCACGAGAATCTAGGCACAACAGCCACGCTTTCCCCAGAACCGCGACGTAACACGCAAGATCTCACAGAGCCATGACAGCCACACTTTCCCCAGAACCGTGGCGTAACACGCAAGGTCTCACAGAGCCGTGGCAGCCACGCTTTCCCCTGAACCGTGGCGTAACACGCTAGATCCCATGTTTTGCCCATAACGCAGCAGTTGAAGTCCCATACCGTCTCGAAAAGAGCGGAAGACTGAGATTCAGAGGAAGCCTATAAAAAGGTAGCCAACGAAGGTAAAAGGGTTGGCATTCTTGAGAAAAGGGGAGAAAACCACAAGAAACGCCATAAGACCTGTGGCAAGTTTTTCCCGAACCTTCATATCTGACTTGAGCGTCGGAGGGTTTGCGCCGGGAAAACAACCGGCGTACTCTGACTTATCTGTGTACGCAGGGACCTCCGGAGAAGAAGCCTGGCGAGGAGACCTCCTGGTAGTGACGAAGTTGATCGAGCAGAGATCCTGATCGCGGAACGAGGAGAACCGGAATCTCGCATCAACATTTTGGCGCCGTCTGTGGGGATCCAGAGCAAAAAGCTTCTGTCGATAGCAAGAAAAGGGGGGGGAGTAAGCGAAAGGCAATGGAGATAGGAGGAAGTAGCGCACAAGGGGGTGACATAAGGCTTAACGATTCCGTGACGCTGAGGGAGGTAATCAGCGAAGCACGGGAAAAAGTCATGTTCGACCGAATGGAGCGAATGGAAAAGCAGATGGAAACCTTGACAACCATCCTGCATGAGCTGCGGAACGAGCGAAGGGTAACCCAAGAGGGAAGGGTGAGAGGCGGTGGAGCGGCACCGGGTACCGATAGTGCGGAGAGAAGTCAAACCGCTGGGAGATTTGGTGGTGAGAGAGGTAACGTACCTCTGCGAGGAGAATTTCATAGAGAAAGAGAGCAGTCCCCGGTAAGACAGACTTGTGACGGGGGCGACGGGGTGGTGAATGCAGAGGAAACAGAACTGAGGCAACACTTACATGATGTAGAGCGAGAGCGGGATCAAGCTGCAGCGCGCGACCCTGGTCGCGCAGGACAGCTGGAGGAGGAAGTGCGAAGGCTAGCGCAAATAATTGATGACATGCAAGGGAGGAACAAAGCCCCTGGTTGGAGGATAATGCTGGACGGGGAATCACCGCTCGCAGCAGAGATCATGAGGGCAGTTATTCCGAGAGATTTCCGCCTCCCCGACCTCAGATACACGGGAAGAACTGACCCGCTGATGCACATGGAGCGCTTCAACGACATAATGGGGGTACAGGGATTATCTCTGTTGATGCGAGATTCCGGTTCTCCTCGTTCTGCGATCAGGATCTCTGCTCGATCAACTTCGTCACTACCAGGAGGTCTCCTCGCCAGGCTTCTTCTCCGGAGGTCCCTGCGTACACAGATAAGTCAGAGTACGCCGGTTGTTTTCCCGGCGCAAACCCTCCGACGCTCAAGTCAGATATGAAGGTTCGGGAAAAGCTTGCCACAGGTCTTATGGCGTTTCTTGTGGTTTTCTCCCCTTTTCTCAAGAATGCCAACCCTTTTACCTTCGTTGGCTACCTTTTTATAGGCTTCCTCTGAATCTCAGTCTTCCGCTCTTTTCGAGACGGTATGGGACTTCAACTGCTGCGTTATGGGCAAAACATGGGATCTAGCGTGTTACGCCACGGTTCAGGGGAAAGCGTGGCTGTTGTGCCTAGATTCTCGTGCTGGAGAGCACGTCTTGCCAACTGCCGTCGACCGGGTCTCCTCGCCTCTCGATCTCTAGCCGGAATGGCCTCATGCCTTTTATAGGAATTGGCCTCGCGGACGACAACATCGTGGACGAGCAGGATGTTTCTGATCCTGTTCTTCCACGCGCTAGGCTTTAACGGAACACATCGGTTCGCAGAACTCCGCCATCAGATGTCCGCTTGTCATTCCTGGTCCCTTCGACGCATTTGTCCCAAACAGTATCCCTCCCAAACACCGGTCCCCCAGTTTCTGGTGTTGGGTAATGTAGTGGACCAGCAGTAGAAACTCGATAGTACTCGCTCGCGTGGGTTTGGAAAAGGCTGCCAGGAGTCATGTCGCATTTAATTGCGGACGAGGTGACGTGGCAGAAATCCCCCCCTCCATTTGAATTTCAAATCGACGGTTACGGGATTCTCGGAATATGCGTCATTAAATGCTGGCAGCCCAAGAGTTTGCTTCTCAGTAAGGAAACCCAAAATCTTCAAACACGAACTCGTCATTTTCTCCATTCTTGTCTCTCCGGCGAATGAACCTCGGCGCCAAAGCTGTCATCCCTGTCTCTCTCTGACCGAGTCCCTGCTTCAGGTATTTCTTCTATTTTTTTCGGTATTGGTTAGTTGTAGGTAATTTCCTTTCTCTCTGCTTTGCTTGAGGTTGTAGTTGGCGGTGGTGTTTTGGTTAGAACTTAGGATATGTCGAAGGGTAAGGAGAAGGTCGTTGAGGTTGGTGACGACGAACTAGGTTTTTTGCCTAGTCTGCCCGCTGATTTTGCTTTTGATCCCGGGATCCCCTTAGAGCCCATTAGGTCTAGTGTTGGTACTAGCGCTAGGAGGATGTCTCCCCAAACAACCTCCTCGAGCGACAGTAGCGATGAAGAAGGATCTTCTGGATCGGAGAACACCTTGAGTGAGGGTCAAGGGGATGATTCTGGTGAGGCGTCCCCATCAGGAGCATCACGACCAGAAGAACGGGGTACAGTAGGAGGTAGAGCCTTGTCGCGTGATTATGCCATTGATTACATGTCGTGTACGACCACGTTTGACGAGCTCAATGACCTCCGACTTAGGTATAGTATTCCTGGTGAGATACCTCTTAAGATCCCAGGAAAGAAGGATACACCTAGCCGGCCTCCCAGGGGATACGTTACCCTGTATCTGGAGAGCTTTAAGTATGGGCTGAGGTGTCCCTTGCAGCCTTACTTTGCCCGGATACTTAACGGGCTAAATCTGGCTCCTGGTCAGCTGAACCCCAATGGGTGGAGAGTGCTCTCTGGTCTGTTCATATTGTGGGACAGATGTTGCCAAAGCGAGCCCACGGTTGATGAGGTGAAGCACCTGTACCAGCTGAAGAGCAGCCCTAAAGATGCCGGCTGGTACTACTTCCAATCTGGTACCAAGAGCAGGAAACCCATAACTGATCTTCCAACTGGTGGTGGTGGGACTTGGAAGAGGAAATTCTTTTTTGCTGGGGGTCCCTGGGGTCAAGTTGCACAAATAGACGGGAAGGATTGTCGCGTCCCACCCCGTTTCACGGTCCCAGGTTGCCTGCTCGCTTTAGATGTCTTGTATCCATAATTGTTCCTGCTGTATTGGTTTGTCTCTAACCAAGTGTCTGTTTGTGCTGTAGTTTCCTGGGGTGTTCACTTCCCGCTCCGACCTGGTCTGCTTAAACGGGTCGAGGCTGTATTGGCCAATTCCTGCTCGAGCCGAGAACTGCTATCTACATACAACTTCCTCGAGTCTCGGTTGATACTTCCTGGCCATAAGATGGAGGACGCAGTGATTGGAGCTCTGACCAGGAAACGCTCTCGGCCTCCAACAACCGATAGGGACCAGGACAAAGATGCTCCCGCTGCGAAGCGAAAGAACATCGTGCAGCAGGTTCCTCCCTTGCAGGCTCTCCCTCCTGCCTCTGCTAAAGTCGGGGAATCCAGTAGAGCAGCCACTGATCCTGCTTCCTCTTCTCCACCTGTTGTGCCTCGGTCTCGCTTACCCGACAGCCGACCAGAACACTTGGTTCCCTATCTCAATGAGTTGTCTAAACTCGTGAGCAAGAAGGACCTGGAGGGCTTTGACGGTTGTACCCTGGGCGAGCTGGTGGGAGCCATGCAGTACAGTGCTTTCCATCTCAGCTGCATGGCCACCTACTATAAGGCCAAGGTTGGCCGTTACGACAGGAAGATGAAGGAGGACATTCAATCGGCGACGACCAGAGCTGACGTTGCCGAGAAAAAGGCGGGGGAGCTAAACGTTGAGAACCTCAAGCTGATAGAGCAAGAGTCCCTTGCTCAAGCAAAAGCCATTGCCCTCGAGGAGGAGCTGACCAAGGTTAAGGAGGATCTCCAAGGGCAGAGGGCTATGTATGAGGCTCAGCTCGAATCTCTCCGCGATTCCCACCGAGCTCATGTAGAGAACTTGGAGAGGGAGGCCGACAACCAGTACGACCAGGGACTTCGGCATTCCTATCGTTGTATCATGGCCGTCCTCGGGAAGCAACACCCTGATCTGAAGATGGATGACCTTGCAGCTGGTGTTGCTCAACATATGGACGAGGAGGCGGCCAAGGAAGATGCCGAGGGGTTAGAGCCGATCGTGATTGAGGAGGGTAACTCTCCTCCTCGTGCAGTCCCTGCTGATGTTGGCGAGGCGAGCACCCCCCCGGACGCAACTGGTGATACCCCCCCCGCACCCGAGGAGGTCCAGCCAACCGATGCTGCTCGGCTCACTGATCCACCATCTTTTTGATATATTTCTTCTTGTATTGTAATGAACAACGTTTATGAAATTTATCCCCTCTGTTAGCCATTAATAAAAATGTTGTTGATTACTATCTCGTGTCGTACTCATGAATTAATTTTCGTCTGAAACGCTGATCGCTTTTGTCTCGCCGTAAGACAGGCTTTGAGACTTGGTGAGGCCTTTGCGTGCCGTAGAAAACTTTCCGAATGCTTCGGAGTCTGCTCGCCTTCTCGCGAACGAGCAGATCCTGGCATGCTGGGCTTTTGTCTGGCCCTAAGACAGGCTTTGAGACTTTGTCGAGCCTTTGCATGCCTTGAGAATCTTCTTCAAACGATTTGGATTCTGCTGCCTTCTCGTGGCCGAGCAGATCCTGGCATGCTTGGCTTCTGTCTCGCCATAAGACAGGCTCTGAGACTTGGCGAGCCTTTGCATGCCTTAGGATTTTCTTCAAACGATTTGGATTCTGCTGCCTTCTCGTGGCCGAGCAGATCCTGGCATGCTTGGCTTCTGTCTCGCCATAAGACAGGCTCTGAGACCTGGCGAGCCTTTGCATGCCTTAGGATTTTTTTCAAACGATTTGGATTCTGCTGCCTTCTCGTGGCCGAGCACATCCTGGCATGCTTGGCTTCTGTCTCGCCATAAGACAGGCTCTGAGACTTGGCGAGCCTTTGCATGCCTCAGGATTTTCTTCAAACGATTTGGATTCTGCTGCCTTCTCGTGGCCGAGCAGATCCTGGCATGCTTGGCTTCTGTCTCGCCATAAGACAGGCTCTGAGACCAGGCGAGCCTTTGCATGCCTTAGGATTTTTTTCAAACGATTTGGATTCTGCTGCCTTCTCGTGGCCGAGCAGATCCTGGCATGCTTGGCTTCTGTCTCGCCATAAGACAGGCTCTGAGACCTGGCGAGCCTTTGCATGCCTTAGGATTTTTTTTAAACGATTTGGATTCTGCTGCCTTCTCGTGGCCGAGCAGATCCTGGCATGCTTGGCTTCTGTCTCGCCATAAGACAGGCTCTGAGACTTGGCGAGCCTTTGCATGCCTCAGGATTTTCTTCAAACGATTTGGATTCTGCTGCCTTCTCGTGGCCGAGCAGATCCTGGCATGCTTGGCTTCTGTCTCGCCATAAGACAGGCTCTGAGACTTGGCGAGCCTTTGCATGCCTTAGGATTTTTTTTCAAACGATTTGGATTCTGCTGCCTTCTCGTGGCCGAGCAGATCCTGGCATGCTTGGCTTCTGTCTCGCCATAAGACAGGCTCTGAGACTTGGCGAGCCTTTGCATGCCTCAGGATTTTCTTCAAACGATTTGGATTCTGCTGCCTTCTCGTGGCCGAGCAGATCCTGGCATGCTTGGCTTCTGTCTCGCCATAAGACAGGCTCTGAGACTTGGCGAGCCTTTGCATGCCTTAGGATTTTTTTCGGTTTCAAGCGAAATAAATTCGTCGACGTTACATTAATGGCAGGATTTGACTTACATGAAATTGTTCGGACATAAAACATAAAAATAAAAGATAGACAGCATGAGCAGAAATTGCTTTAAAATGTGAGCAAGTCTTACTGGAAGTATTTTCGGAGGTGTGCTGCGTTCCATGGGCGTTTCACTTCGTGGCCGTCCGCGCGAACCAGCTTGTAAGCTCCGGGCCCCGCTATCTGCTTGACTCTATACGGCCCTTCCCAATTCGGTCCCAGCACTCCTTGAGTCGAATCTTTGGTGCTCTGATTCACTCTTCTCAGTACCCAGTCTCCAACCCTGAATTGCCGTATGTTCACCTTCTGGTTATAATACCGAGCAACCCTCTGTTGGTAAGTGACTGATCGCTCGGCTGCTTGTTCCCTCCTCTCCATTAGCAGATCAAGATTCAAACATATCTGCTCGTCGTTCTCCTGTTCATTGAAATGATCTGTCCGGTGTGTGGTCGTTCCTACCTCAGCCGGCACGACCGCTTCATGTCCGAAAGCCAAAGCGAACGGTGTCTCCCCCGTTGCGGTTTTGTGGGTTGTTCTGTATGCCCATAGTACACCTGACAGCTCGTCAACCCACGCACCCTTTTTTGCTCCGAGCCTGGTTTTCAGAAGCCTTTTGACTGTCTTGTTGGCTGCTTCTACTTGTCCATTCGATTGAGGGTGAGCAGGCGAGCAATACTTCAGTTCTACTCCCGAGGTTCTGGCAGAAATCCCTGAAGCTGTGATTATCGAACTGCCTGCCATTATCCGTTACCAAGGCATATGGGATCCCGTATCGACAGACCATGTTTCTCCACACGAAGTCTGTTGTTTTCTTCTCTGTGATCCTGCTAAGGGCTTCTACCTCTATCCACTTCG
>NW_006262022.1:11214491-11215519 GCF_000493195.1 Citrus x clementina
AATTCCTGGCACATCTGCTCGAAGGTTTTTATGCTGCCCCGAGGAAGTTTCCTGTACCATTCTCGTGCACGTCCCTCAAGGGATAGTGGGAACACCCTGCACCTTTGGGATGGAGATTGTTTGGGAGGGATACTGTTTGGGACAAATGCGTCGAAGGGACCAGGAATGACAAGCGGACATCTGATGGCGGAGTTCTGCGAACCGATGTGTTCCGTTAAAGCCTAGCGCGTGGAAGAACAGGATCAGAAACATCCTGCTCGTCCACGATGTTGTCGTCCGCGAGGCCAATTCCTATAAAAGGCATGAGGCCATTCCGGCTAGAGATCGAGAGGCGAGGAGACCCGGTCGACGGCAGTTGGCAAGACGTGCTCTCCAGCACGAGAATCTAGGCACAACAGCCACGCTTTCCCCTGAACTGTGGCGTAACACGCTAGATCCCATGTTTTGCCCATAACGCAGCAGTTGAAGTCCCATACCGTCTCGAAAAGAGCGGAAGACTGAGATTCAGAGGAAGCCTATAAAAAGGTAGCCAACGAAGGTAAAAGGGTTGGCATTCTTGAGAAAAGGGGAGAAAACCACAAGAAACGCCATAAGACCTGTGGCAAGCTTTTCCCGAACCTTCATATCTGACTTGAGCGTCGGAGGGTTTGCGCCGGGAAAACAACCGGCGTACTCTGACTTATCTGTGTACGCAGGGACCTCCGGAGAAGAAGCCTGGCGAGGAGACCTCCTGGTAGTGACGAAGTTGATCGAGCAGAGATCCTGATCGCAGAACGAGGAGAACCGGAATCTCGCATCAACAGAGATAATCCCTGTACCCCCATTATGTTGTTGAAGCGCTCCATGTGCATCAGCGGGTCAGTTCTTCCCGTGTATCTGAGGTCGGGGAGGCGGAAATCTCTCGGAATGCAGAGGAAACAGAACTGAGGCAACACTTACATGATGTAGAGCGAGAGCGGGATCAAGCTGCAGCGCGCGACCCTGGTCGCGCAGGACAGCTGGAGGAGGAAGTGCGAAGGCTAGCTTAA
>NW_006262022.1:11216907-11217522 GCF_000493195.1 Citrus x clementina
TACAGCAAGCCCCGTTACTGTCCACACCGAGGGATGGGGACAAGTTGAATCTGTATTTGGCGGTATCTGATCGGGCCGCCAGTTCCGTTCTAGTGAGGGAGGAAGAAGGAATTCAGTATCCGATATACTACACCAGCAAGGCCCTGCTCGACGCTGAGACCAGATACCCAACGACGGAGAAATGGGCACTGGCCCTTGTGGTTGCTGCTCGGAAGTTGAGGCCGTACTTTCAAGCATTCCCGGTCTCGGTAATCACCAACCAGCCATTGCGTCAAATTCTGCACAAGCCGGATGCCTCTGGTCGGCTCGTCAAATGGGCTGTAGAGCTGAGCGAATTCGACTTAGACTATAAACCCCGCGCGGCGATAAAGGCCCAGGCAATGGCCGATTTCGTAGCTGAGTTCGCGGAGCCCGAAGTATGCTTGGGTCAGCAAGATGCAGATGTAGGCAACGACGAAACTCAAGTATGGCAGATATCTGTGGATGGGTCATCAGGAGAGCGGGGTTCAGGAGCAGGGATTGTCCTGGAAGGCCCAGAGGGGGAGGAGATCTCTTATGCTGTAAAGTTGGAATTTGCAGCCACAAATAACCAGGCAGAATATGAAGCCTTGATAG
>NW_006262022.1:11217605-11218428 GCF_000493195.1 Citrus x clementina
AAGATTCCAACCAAGAGAGGAGAAGATGGAACAGTACCTAAGGATAGTCAGGCAGATGATGGGGAAGTTCGAAGCAGTGGAGGTGATACAAATCCCCAGGGAGCAGAATAGTCGAGCAGACATTTTGGCTAGGATGGCAGCCGTCACCGACCCAAAAATGCCAAAGTCGGTCCCCCTAGAAGTGAAGTCTCGCCCGAGTATCGAGCAAAATTTGGGGGTGTTGCGGATAGAACAAAAAAGCTCGTGGAGGGACCCGATAGTTTCATACCTTAGAGACGGGGTCTTGCCACCAGATAAGCTACGGGCTCGGAAGATTAGAGCTCAGGCCTCGAGATACACGATGATCGATGGGGTACTGTATCGACGAGGATATACATTACCGTTCCTTCGGTGTTTGGACGATGACGACGCGGATTACGTGCTGAGGGAAGTGCATGAAGGAATTTGCGGAAATCATTCTGGCGGGAGGTCCCTGGCCCACAAGGTTCTAAGGCAGGGATATTTCTGGCCGACGATGCACCAGGATGCGCAAAGGAAGACCAGGAGCTGTGCAAGCTGCCAGAGTTTTGCGAATTTCTCTAACCAACCACCAGAGAAGCTCACCTCCATGGCCTCCCCTTGGCCATTCGCTCAATGGGGAATTGATCTGATCGGCCCATTGCCGAAGGGACGAGGAGCAGCAACACATGCGATAGTCGCTATAGATTACTTCACGAAGTGGATAGAGGTAGAAGCCCTTAGCAGGATCACAGAGAAGAAAACAACAGACTTCGTGTGGAGAAACCTGGTCTGTCGATACGGGATCCCATATGCCTTGGTAACG
>NW_006262022.1:11218508-11276036 GCF_000493195.1 Citrus x clementina
ACCCTCAATCGAATGGACAAGTAGAAGCAGCCAACAAGACAGTCAAAAGGCTTCTGAAAACCAGGCTCGGAGCAAAAAAGGGTGCGTGGGTTGACGAGCTGTCAGGTGTACTATGGGCATACAGAACAACCCACAAAACCGCAACGGGGGAGACACCGTTCGCTTTGGCTTTCGGACATGAAGCGGTCGTGCCGGCTGAGGTAGGAACGACCACACACCGGACAGATCATTTCAATGAACAGGAGAACGACGAGCAGATATGTTTGAATCTTGATCTGCTAATGGAGAGGAGGGAACAAGCAGCCGAGCGATCAGTCACTTACCAACAGAGGGTTGCTCGGTATTATAACCAGAAGGTGAACATACGGCAATTCAGGGTCGGAGACTGGGTACTGAGAAGAGTGAATCAGAGCACCAAAGATTCGACTCAAGGAGTGCTGGGACCGAATTGGGAAGGGCCGTATAGAGTCAAGCAGATAGCGGGGCCCGGAGCTTACAAGCTGGTTCGCGCGGACGGCCACGAAGTGAAACGCCCATGGAACGCAGCACACCTCCGAAAATACTTCCAGTAAGACTTGCTCACATTTTAAAGCAATTTCTGCTCATGCTGTCTATCTTTTATTTTTATGTTTTATGTCCGAACAATTTCATGTAAGTCAAATCCTGCCATTAATGTAACGTCGACGAATTTATTTCGCTTGAAACCGAAAAAAATCCTAAGGCATGCAAAGGCTCGCCAAGTCTCAGAGCCTGTCTTATGGCGAGACAGAAGCCAAGCATGCCAGGATCTGCTCGGCCACGAGAAGGCAGCAGAATCCAAATCGTTTGAAGAAAATCCTGAGGCATGCAAAGGCTCGCCAAGTCTCAGAGCCTGTCTTATGGCGAGACAGAAGCCAAGCATGCCAGGATCTGCTCGGCCACGAGAAGGCAGCAGAATCCAAATCGTTTGAAAAAAAATCCTAAGGCATGCAAAGGCTCGCCAAGTCTCAGAGCCTGTCTTATGGCGAGACAGAAGCCAAGCATGCCAGGATCTGCTCGGCCACGAGAAGGCAGCAGAATCCAAATCGTTTGAAGAAAATCCTGAGGCATGCAAAGGCTCGCCAAGTCTCAGAGCCTGTCTTATGGCGAGACAGAAGCCAAGCATGCCAGGATCTGCTCGGCCACGAGAAGGCAGCAGAATCCAAATCGTTTGAAAAAAAATCCTAAGGCATGCAAAGGCTCGCCAAGTCTCAGAGCCTGTCTTATGGCGAGACAGAAGCCAAGCATGCCAGGATCTGCTCGGCCACGAGAAGGCAGCAGAATCCAAATCGTTTGAAAAAAATCCTAAGGCATGCAAAGGCTCGCCTGGTCTCAGAGCCTGTCTTATGGCGAGACAGAAGCCAAGCATGCCAGGATCTGCTCGGCCACGAGAAGGCAGCAGAATCCAAATCGTTTGAAGAAAATCCTGAGGCATGCAAAGGCTCGCCAGGTCTCAGAGCCTGTCTTATGGCGAGACAGAAGCCAAGCATGCCAGGATGTGCTCGGCCACGAGAAGGCAGCAGAATCCAAATCGTTTGAAAAAAATCCTAAGGCATGCAAAGGCTCGCCAGGTCTCAGAGCCTGTCTTATGGCGAGACAGAAGCCAAGCATGCCAGGATCTGCTCGGCCACGAGAAGGCAGCAGAATCCAAATCGTTTGAAGAAAATCCTGAGGCATGCAAAGGCTCGCCAAGTCTCAGAGCCTGTCTTATGGCGAGACAGAAGCCAAGCATGCCAGGATCTGCTCGGCCACGAGAAGGCAGCAGAATCCAAATCGTTTGAAGAAAATCCTAAGGCATGCAAAGGCTCGCCAAGTCTCAGAGCCTGTCTTATGGCGAGACAGAAGCCAAGCATGCCAGGATCTGCTCGGCCACGAGAAGGCAGCAGAATCCAAATCGTTTGAAGAAGATTCCCAAGGCATGCAAAGGCTCGACAAAGTCTCAAAGCCTGTCTTAGGGCCAGACAAAAGCCCAGCATGCCAGGATCTGCTCGTTCGCGAGAAGGCGAGCAGACTCCGAAGCATTCGGAAAGTTTTCTACGGCACGCAAAGGCCCCACCAAGTCTCAAAGCCTGTCTTACGGCGAGACAGAAGCGATCAGCGTTTCAGACGAAAATTAATTCATGAGTACGACACGAGATAGTAATCAACAACATTTTTATTAATGGCTAACAGAGGGGATAAATTTCATAAACGTTGTTCATTACAATACAAGAAGAAATATATCAAAAAGATGGTGGATCAGTGAGCCGAGCAGCATCGGTTGGCTGGACCTCCTCGGGTGCGGGGGGGTATCACCAGTTGCGTCCGGGGGGGTGCTCGCCTCGCCAACATCAGCAGGGACTGCACGAGGAGGAGAGTTACCCTCCTCAATCACGATCGGCTCTAACCCCTCGGCATCTTCCTTGGCCGCCTCCTCGTCCATATGTTGAGCAACACCAGCTGCAAGGTCATCCATCTTCAGATCAGGGTGTTGCATCCCGAGGACGGCCATGATACAACGATAGGAATGCCGAAGTCCCTGGTCGTACTGGTTGTCGGCCTCCCTCTCCAAGTTCTCTACATGAGCTCGGTGGGAATCGCGGAGAGATTCGAGCTGAGCCTCATACATAGCCCTCTGCCCTTGGAGATCCTCCTTAACCTTGGTCAGCTCCTCCTCGAGGGTAATGGCTTTTGCTTGAGCAAGGGACTCTTGCTCTATCAGCTTGAGGTTCTCAACGTTTAGCTCCCCCGCCTTTTTCTCGGCAACGTTAGCTCTGGTCGTCGCCGATTGAATGTCCTCCTTCATCTTCCTGTCGTAACGGCCAACCTTGGCCTTATAGTAGGTGGCCATGCAGCTGAGATGGAAAGCACTGTACTGCATGGCTCCCACCAGCTCGCCCAGGGTACAACCGTCAAAGCCCTCCAGGTCCTTCTTGCTCACGAGTTTAGACAACTCATTGAGATAGGGAACCAAGTGTTCTGGTCGGCTGTCGGGTAAGCGAGACCGAGGCACAACAGGTGGAGAAGAGGAAGCAGGATCAGTGGCTGCTCTACTGGATTCCCCGACTTTAGCAGAGGCAGGAGGGAGAGCCTGCAAGGGAGGAACCTGCTGCACGATGTTCTTTCGCTTCGCAGCGGGAGCATCTTTGTCCTGGTCCCTATCGGTTGTTGGAGGCCGAGCGTTTCCTGGTCAGAGCTCCAATCACCGCGTCCTCCATCTTATGGCCAGGAAGTATCAACCGAGACTCGAGGAAGTTGTATGTAGATAGCAGTTCTCGGCTCGAGCAGGAATTGGCCAATACAGCCTCGACCCGTTTAAGCAGACCAGGTCGGAGCGGGAAGTGAACACCCCAGGAAACTACAGCACAAACAGACACTTGGTTAGAGACAAACCAATACAGCAGGAACAATTATGGATACAAGACATCTAAAGCGAGCAGGCAACCTGGGACCGTGAAACGGGGTGGGACGCGACAATCCTTCCCGTCTATTTGTGCAACTTGACCCCAGGGACCCCCAGCAAAAAAGAATTTCCTCTTCCAAGTCCCACCACCACCAGTTGGAAGATCAGTTATGGGTTTCCTGCTCTTGGTACCAGATTGGAAGTAGTACCAGCCGGCATCTTTAGGGCTGCTCTTCAGCTGGTACAGGTGCTTCACCTCATCAACCGTGGGCTCGCTTTGGCAACATCTGTCCCACAATATGAACAGACTAGAGAGCACTCTCCACCCGTTGGGGTTCAGCTGACCAGGAGCCAGATTTAGCCCGTTAAGTATCCGGGCAAAGTAAGGCTGCAAGGGACACCTCAGCCCATACTTAAAGCTCTCCAGATACAGGGTAACGTATCCCCTGGGAGGCCGGCTAGGTGTATCCTTCTTTCCTGGGATCTTAAGAGGTATCTCACCAGGAATACTATACCTAAGTCGGAGGTCATTGAGCTCGTCAAACGTGGTCGTACACGACATGTAATCAATGGCATAATCACGCGACAAGGCTCTACCTCCTACTGTACCCCGTTCTTCTGGTCGTGATGCTCCTGATGGGGACGCCTCACCAGAATCATCCCCTTGACCCTCACTCAAGGTGTTCTCCGATCCAGAAGATCCTTCTTCATCGCTACTGTCGCTCGAGGAGGTTGTTTGGGGAGACATCCTCCTAGCGCTAGTACCAACACTAGACCTAATGGGCTCTAAGGGGATCCCGGGATCAAAAGCAAAATCAGCGGACAGACTAGGCAAAAAACCTAGTTCGTCGTCACCAACCTCAACGAAGTGAAACGCCCATGGAACGCAGCACACCTCCGAAAATACTTCCAGTAAGACTTGCTCACATTTTAAAGCAATTTCTGCTCATGCTGTCTATCTTTTATTTTTATGTTTTATGTCCGAACAATTTCATGTAAGTCAAATCCTGCCATTAATGTAACGTCGACGAATTTATTTCGCTTGAAACCGAAAAAAATCCTAAGGCATGCAAAGGCTCGCCAAGTCTCAGAACCTGTCTTATGGCGAGACAGAAGCCAAGCATGCCAGGATCTGCTCGGCCACGAGAAGGCAGCAGAATCCAAATCGTTTGAAGAAAATCCTGAGGCATGCAAAGGCTCGCCAAGTCTCAGAGCCTGTCTTATGGCGAGACAGAAGCCAAGCATGCCAGGATCTGCTCGGCCACGAGAAGGCAGCAGAATCCAAATCGTTTGAAGAAAATCCTGAGGCATGCAAAGGCTCGCCAAGTCTCAGAGCCTGTCTTATGGCGAGACAGAAGCCAAGCATGCCAGGATCTGCTCGGCCACGAGAAGGCAGCAGAATCCAAATCGTTTGAAGAAAATCCTGAGGCATGCAAAGGCTCGCCAAGTCTCAGAGCCTGTCTTATGGCGAGACAGAAGCCAAGCATGCCAGGATCTGCTCGGCCACGAGAAGGCAGCAGAATCCAAATCGTTTGAAGAAAATCCTGAGGCATGCAAAGGCTCGCCAAGTCTCAGAGCCTGTCTTATGGCGAGACAGAAGCCAAGCATGCCAGGATCTGCTCGGCCACGAGAAGGCAGCAGAATCCAAATCGTTTGAAAAAAATCCTAAGGCATGCAAAGGCTCGCCAGGTCTCAGAGCCTGTCTTATGGCGAGACAGAAGCCAAGCATGCCAGGATCTGCTCGGCCACGAGAAGGCAGCAGAATCCAAATCGTTTGAAGAAAATCCTGAGGCATGCAAAGGCTCGCCAAGTCTCAGAGCCTGTCTTATGGCGAGACAGAAGCCAAGCATGCCAGGATCTGCTCGGCCACGAGAAGGCAGCAGAATCCAAATCGTTTGAAGAAAATCCTAAGGCATGCAAAGGCTCGCCAAGTCTCAGAGCCTGTCTTATGGCGAGACAGAAGCCAAGCATGCCAGGATCTGCTCGGCCACGAGAAGGCAGCAGAATCCAAATCGTTTGAAGAAGATTCCCAAGGCATGCAAAGGCTCGACAAAGTCTCAAAGCCTGTCTTAGGGCCAGACAAAAGCCCAGCATGCCAGGATCTGCTCGTTCGCGAGAAGGCGAGCAGACTCCGAAGCATTCAGAAAGTTTTCTACGGCACGCAAAGGCCCCACCAAGTCTCAAAGCCTGTCTTACGGCGAGACAGAAGCGATCAGCGTTTCAGACGAAAATTAATTCATGAGTACGACACGAGATAGTAATCAACAACATTTTTATTAATGGCTAACAGAGGGGATAAATTTCATAAACGTTGTTCATTACAATACAAGAAGAAATATATCAAAAAGATGGTGGATCAGTGAGCCGAGCAGCATCGGTTGGCTGGACCTCCTCGGGTGCGGGGGGGTATCACCAGTTGCGTCCGGGGGGGTGCTCGCCTCGCCAACATCAGCAGGGACTGCACGAGGAGGAGAGTTACCCTCCTCAATCACGATCGGCTCTAACCCCTCGGCATCTTCCTTGGCCGCCTCCTCGTCCATATGTTGAGCAACACCAGCTGCAAGGTCATCCATCTTCAGATCAGGGTGTTGCATCCCGAGGACGGCCATGATACAACGATAGGAATGCCGAAGTCCCTGGTCGTACTGGTTGTCGGCCTCCCTCTCCAAGTTCTCTACATGAGCTCGGTGGGAATCGCGGAGAGATTCGAGCTGAGCCTCATACATAGCCCTCTGCCCTTGGAGATCCTCCTTAACCTTGGTCAGCTCCTCCTCGAGGGTAATGGCTTTTGCTTGAGCAAGGGACTCTTGCTCTATCAGCTTGAGGTTCTCAACGTTTAGCTCCCCCGCCTTTTTCTCGGCAACGTCAGCTCTGGTCGTCGCCGATTGAATGTCCTCCTTCATCTTCCTGTCGTAACGGCCAACCTTGGCCTTATAGTAGGTGGCCATGCAGCTGAGATGGAAAGCACTGTACTGCATGGCTCCCACCAGCTCGCCCAGGGTACAACCGTCAAAGCCCTCCAGGTCCTTCTTGCTCACGAGTTTAGACAACTCATTGAGATAGGGAACCAAGTGTTCTGGTCGGCTGTCGGGTAAGCGAGACCGAGGCACAACAGGTGGAGAAGAGGAAGCAGGATCAGTGGCTGCTCTACTGGATTCCCCGACTTTAGCAGAGGCAGGAGGGAGAGCCTGCAAGGGAGGAACCTGCTGCACGATGTTCTTTCGCTTCGCAGCGGGAGCATCTTTGTCCTGGTCCCTATCGGTTGTTGGAGGCCGAGCGTTTCCTGGTCAGAGCTCCAATCACCGCGTCCTCCATCTTATGGCCAGGAAGTATCAACCGAGACTCGAGGAAGTTGTATGTAGATAGCAGTTCTCGGCTCGAGCAGGAATTGGCCAATACAGCCTCGACCCGTTTAAGCTGACCAGGTCGGAGCGGGAAGTGAACACCCCAGGAAACTACAGCACAAACAGACACTTGGTTAGAGACAAACCAATACAGCAGGAACAATTATGGATACAAGACATCTAAAGCGAGCAGGCAACCTGGGACCGTGAAACGGGGTGGGACGCGACAATCCTTCCCGTCTATTTGTGCAACTTGACCCCAGGGACCCCCAGCAAAAAAGAATTTCCTCTTCCAAGTCCCACCACCACCAGTTGGAAGATCAGTTATGGGTTTCCTGCTCTTGGTACCAGATTGGAAGTAGTACCAGCCGGCATCTTTAGGGCTGCTCTTCAGCTGGTACAGGTGCTTCACCTCATCAACCGTGGGCTCGCTTTGGCAACATCTGTCCCACAATATGAACAGACCAGAGAGCACTCTCCACCCGTTGGGGTTCAGCTGACCAGGAGCCAGATTTAGCCCGTTAAGTATCCGGGCAAAGTAAGGCTGCAAGGGACACCTCAGCCCATACTTAAAGCTCTCCAGATACAGGGTAACGTATCCCCTGGGAGGCCGGCTAGGTGTATCCTTCTTTCCTGGGATCTTAAGAGGTATCTCACCAGGAATACTATACCTAAGTCGGAGGTCATTGAGCTCGTCAAACGTGGTCGTACACGACATGTAATCAATGGCATAATCACGCGACAAGGCTCTACCTCCTACTGTACCCCGTTCTTCTGGTCGTGATGCTCCTGATGGGGACGCCTCACCAGAATCATCCCCTTGACCCTCACTCAAGGTGTTCTCCGATCCAGAAGATCCTTCTTCATCGCTACTGTCGCTCGAGGAGGTTGTTTGGGGAGACATCCTCCTAGCGCTAGTACCAACACTAGACCTAATGGGCTCTAAGGGGATCCCGGGATCAAAAGCAAAATCAGCAGACAGACTAGGCAAAAAACCTAGTTCGTCGTCACCAACCTCAACGACCTTCTCCTTACCCTTCGACATATCCTAAGTTCTAACCAAAACACCACCGCCAACTACAACCTCAAGCAAAGCAGAGAGAAAGGAAATTACCTACAACTAACCAATACCGAAAAAAATAGAAGAAATACCTGAAGCAGGGACTCGGTCAGAGAGAGACAGGGATGACAGCTTTGGCGCCGAGGTTCATTCGCCGGAGAGACAAGAATGGAGAAAATGACGAGTTCGTGTTTGAAGATTTTGGGTTTCCTTACTGAGAAGCAAACTCTTGGGCTGCCAGCATTTAATGACGCATATTCCGAGAATCCCGTAATCGTCGGTTTGAAATTCAAATGGAGGGGGGGGATTTCTGCCACGTCACCTCGTCCGCAATTAAATGCGACATGACTCCTGGCAGCCTTTTCCAAACCCACGCGAGCAAGTACTATCGAGTTTCTACTGCTGGTCCACTACATTACCCAACACCAGAAACTGGGGGACCGGTGTTTGGGAGGGATACTGTTTGGGACAAATGCGTCGAAGGGACCAGGAATGACAAGCGGACATCTGGTGGCGGAGTTCTGCGAACCGATGTGTTCCGTTAAAGCCTAGCGCGTGGAAGAACAGGATCAGAAACATCCTGCTCGTCCACGATGTTGTCGTCCGCGAGGCCAATTCCTATAAAAGGCATGAGGCCATTCCGGCTAGAGATCGAGAGGCGAGGAGACCCGGTCGACGGCAGTTGGCAAGACGTGCTCTCCAGCACGAGAATCTAGGCACAACAGCCACGCTTTCCCCAGAACCGTGGCGTAACACGCAAGGTCTCACAGAGCCGTGGAAGAAGCCTGGCGAGGAGACCTCCTGGTAGTGACGAAGTTGATCGAGCAGAAATCCTGATCGCGGAACGAGGAGAACCGGAATCTCGCATCAACAACTGAGATTCAGAGGAAGCCTATAAAAAGGTAGCCAACGAAGGTAAAAGGGTTGGCATTCTTGAGAAAAGGGGAGAAAACCACAAGAAACGCCATAAGACCTGTGGCAAGTTTTTCCCGAACCTTCATATCTGACTTGAGCGTCGGAGGGTTTGCGCCGGGAAAACAACCGGCGTACTCTGACTTATCTGTGTACGCAGGGACCTCCGGAGAAGAAGCCTGGCGAGGAGACCTCCTGGTAGTGACGAAGTTGATCGAGCAGAGATCCTGATCGCGGAACGAGGAGAACCGGAATCTCGCATCAACAATATGCATAATGCTATTTGACATGTATTTAATGTAGCAATTTAAAATGCTAATTTAATTCCTTAAATCAAATAATTCATGTCATCAAGTAAATAAGTTTTTAACTACTCCAGTAATTAGGTATTTAATTAACGTAACAAGTAAGATTAATTAATTAATTTAGCAGGGCAGCCTAAATTCAGCAACAATGTAACAATAAATTGTGTTAAATAGTTACCGACTTTGTTCTTCTCCTTCATGCCTTGTTAAATAGCTTCTCAGATGACGCTAAGACAAATCATAAGCAAACAAAAAAAAAATTATTGTTATACAGCTGTCCTCTCTTGTAAAGAGCATTAAAAAAAAATTTAAAACTTCTAACAAAAGCTAGCCAACTGACCTTGTACAATCTTGTCCTCTTATTTAAATTTTCAGGGTTAGCATGACAACCTCTTCTATTGTGCCCAAACTCTTTGCAACACTTGCATTGGAGACTGTATCTTTTACTTTATGGTGGTACCTCATCGGCTTCCCTTCTTCTGTTAATCTTAGGTCTTCCAAGAGGCCTTTTCATTAACGGAGGCAAAATTTCATCACCACCAGGATTTGGCCAAGAATCCTTATCTAGAATTGGGTGAATCATCCCCGAATAACCTCTTATGTAAGTGTCCTTCTTTAACCATAGGCTGACAAAATCAGTTTGGTCCTTATGACTGTGGCTTATACAAGGCATGGCATGGATGCAAGGAATCCCACTTACTTGCCAATATCCATAGTCACAAACATGATGTTCAAGGTCAACAATATAGGTTCTGTAGTTGTCATCCACTTCATACAACCATTCGCTAGCTCTTGAAATTGGATTTACACTTCCAATTTTCAAATGCGTCATCATATTGTCATAAATTCTTCTTGGAATCTTATTCCCCCAAGCCATTGCTTTCTGTTTTCTATTAATCAGTCTCTTCGTAAGCTTTTTTTTTTTTATCCACTCTAGCATTGTCAGTATTGGCATCTTCCTTTGAACCCCAACCCATGCATTAAATGATTCAGTCACATTGTTAGTACAATGATCAGACTTGCAATTATTGTCAAAAGCATGTCTGGACCAAAACTTGGTTGGTAGCTTCCTTAGTGTCTCATATATACCTTTATTTGTCTTTCTCAACTCTTCCATAGCTCTATCAAATGCTCTTTGATTTGAAGCCCTTGCTGCTGCCCAAAAATGTGGTTTGAAATCAGAGAGTGGATACTTTGCTTTCAGATTGGCTAGAATGTGCCTAGCACAATACCTCACATGTGCATTAGGGAACTCAACGCTAAAGCATTTTGAATACCTTTCTGCCTATCACACATAAAGGTGAGCTGCCTATTATCTCCTAAAAAAGTATTCAAGTGCCTGAGAAACCATGTCCATGTGCTAGTGCTCTCAACACTACACACACAAAAAGTAATTGGGAAGATTCCATCATTCGCATCAATGGCCACAGCTGATAGCAGCACACCCTTGTAAGGGCCTTTCAAATGGCATCCATCAATGCCTAAGAAAGGTCTACAACCTTGGTTAAAGCATTCTCTTAATGCCGGGAAGGATACAACAAATCTGTCAAAGTAAGTCTTGGGTTGTTCTGCATGATACCTGGTCACACTAACAAGTGCCAGAGCCTGTGGCATCTTGTTAAGTATCATCTGTGCATAACTCCTCACTAGTCGATAACTTAACTCATGATCAGCACATTGACGCTCTAAAACTTTCTTTTTGGCTCTGTATATCTTATGCTTGTTGACCTTCACACCATATCTTCTTCTAAGTTCGCTTATAAACCATTCAACCTTGGTGTTTGGCTGCTCTATAAATGTTGATGCAAACTTCACAGCTATGAACTCTGCTGTACATTCAGGGTTTTTCAGATCTCTTTGACATGTGTGGACGTTGTGAAGTCTCTTAATAAGAAATGGTGGTCCGAATCTGGTCGTTACTGCATGTAAAAACCAAGGGCATTGAAAGAAGGCACAACCAACTGTAATTCTAGATCTTTCAAACTTGTGCTTGTACATTTTGAACCTATTTTTAACTGCATAATTTCTTAAAGCCCAACTTAGCTGCCTAAAGTTCTAAATTATTGTCCAATTCTAAATACAACAGGGTCTTCACTAGGAACATACACGTTTTCTCTCATTGTTGCATCCATCTTTGCCAAAACCTTATCAGTCTCATCATTAGAATCTTCACCAAATTCATTATCATCACTGTCACAATTAGATAATATGCAATCTACATCACTATCATCAGAATGAATATAGCCCTCATTAGCTTGATCAATAGGAGGGGCTAGGGAATTAATAACATTTGCAGCACCTCGTGGATGATATGGATCTTCTTCTTCGGATTCAGTCAAGCAATAATCACTATCATCAAAGTTGTATGTGGAAGCTGTCGGTTCAGTTCTTGTGGATTTCTGCCCATTATCAGCAGAACTTTGAAAAACATTACAGTTTTGGAAGACTTGTGAGTCAGGGTTTTGTGTTGGCTGGGTTGGGAAGGCATTTAGGGTATCAAGTGTTGGTTCACGTAGATACGACATCTGTTGTTGCTGCTGAAACTGAGGAGAGATGGAACAATGTTTTGTAATTTTTTTCCTTTGTGGGTTTCATCAGAACAATTTGAAGAGGTTTTATCAACACTACTATCACTAGTAGTATCAATAGTGTCTGTTTTATTACTCTGATTTGGTGATACTGTTTGCTGGCCTGTTGATGATCTAAAATAGATGTCCATAAAATCCTCAAACAAATCAGAGTTGGCACTTATACTGGTAGGAGGGACATTTGACACAAGATTATTCTGATCAATGATGACTGGAATACTGGTTTTAGGGGCTGCAGAAGTGATATCTTCAGAAGTTTGGAATGACGCTCGTTTTATTGTTGACTCTATAACTAAATGTATCTCATCGAGGTAAAGTTGCATATGATAGCACAGCCTGTTGTGGTGCTCCTGTAACTGAACAATGAGATCTTGATCATCCATAATTTGAACTTTCTTCCTCTCCCAAGATTGCCAAACATTTAGATTAAACTTCTCATCATGAGTCATCCTTCTTCCATACACTGTCATTAGAACTTTGTTGATAACAGAGACTCTACTCAACTTGTCAGGATCAATGACACCAAGATTATGTGTTGTGTCTTTGAATGTGACATAAAGAGTTGTATTATCATCATCATCCATTTTCACCTGTACAAATTAGATTTTGTCCTTAAATACCTAATGTTTACAGCTGATGTCATGTAATATAGATATTATATTCTGTAAGATGAAGGTGCAAACAATTCACCTAAATCCTCTCCCGACATTATCGTTAAATAGTGAAACTATAAGCCCGAAAATCTCCAGTTGCACATACATAATGCAATAACATGCAAATAATAAACTTTAAACTAAAATTTATTACCAAAAGCAAGCATTTAAAGTGAAATTGAAGATCCAATCACATACATAGTGCAATAACATGCAAATAGTTTCAGTTAATTAAAATAAAATGGGTAGGCAAAAGCAAGCATTCAAAGAATTCTATTAATTGCTATGAATAAAAATAAAATCTTCATCAACAAAATTCGATCTTTAAAAGAAAAATTAAACAAAAATTTACCACGGAGCACTATGATAGGAATCGAATGAGAAGTAGGGAAGAAAACCAAGACCAAGATGGTGAGGAAATAAATGGGTAGTGAGTGAACATGGAGCTACTGTGAGTGTTAAAAAAAAATTAAAGACCCACCCACCATGGAAAGCCAAATCAACAAAAAATAAATAAGGATTTCTTACGAACCTGGACTTCTTCAATGACCAAACACTGAGTTCTCCTCTCTTGTTAGTAAAATGCACATAGCCACACACCAATATCCACTATGGCTTTCACAAATTTTATCTCCGTTGCATATGAGTCTGGGTTAGGTAGTTTTTTTGGCGCCCAATTACATAGCATTGTCTCGATTTTGGATCCATGGAATTGCTTTTTCTATGGCTGTCCTTGCTGACTTAACAAGTAAAATCATAGATGAAATGACTTGGCGCGGTTTTCGATCAATATAATTTTTTATTTTTAAATATCACTTGGCTTTTCCATTTTTGCCTCTACACCGTTAAAAATAACTGAAAAACTAACAGAATTCGGGGCGCGGTGCAACATGTCATTTTTTTTTGGGTGCACAGTGCAAAATGTCAATTTATTTGGAGGTAGGTTACAAATTTCCCTTTTGGTTTATATCCCCCTCCAAATTTTTTTATTTTCATTTTTATTTCAATTTACAAGTAAGAGGGTCTCGCATAACCCCCACCCTATGGTGGTTTTTAATTAAAAAAAATCATGAATCACATTTGCACTCAATCGGTTTCACTCAACACTAAATTAATTATCTCTTCACATGTGCTTTCAAAGAGTTTAAGAAATTTATATAAATATCACTAATTGTGATAAAACATTATACGCATGATGCTTTAGGCCACGAATGTCCTCACAAGGAATGATTTTGCATATCTAGCATGTACAGTTACAGTGTTAGTGTTATATTCTATTTCATAGTACTCGTGTTTCATGTCTATCATTGTATATTTTACATTATGTATTACATATATTCTATTCTTTATTTCATGTATAAATGTCATATATAATTGAGTTTCATTTTTAAAGTTTAATGTTTCATATTCTAAATGTCTCCGAAATATTTACCTTTTCCCCTTAGTTTCATGTTTGACGTTGCTGTTTCAGATATAATGTTCGATGTTGTTAAGTGTTGTATATTCTAGATGCCCCAAATATTTACCTTTTTCATATTTTTCATTTATTGCATTCACAACGGCAATCATTTAGCAGCCGCAAAAGCGCTTGTGTAACGGTACATTAGCGGTCACGTAAACTACTATTTCTTGTAGTGTGAATAAGGCATGCGGAGGATCACGACAGCTTTTAATATCTGTCGTTGAAAGTGCATCTCTTCGAAGTTCGAAAGATTAGTGATTATATCAGACCACTCACGGCAGAGTATCTTGAATTTGACCCTAAAAAACAAAAATATTTTGAAGGAAATTTAATTAAAACGTCACGGATAATATCACGAGGCATGTGCTTTCTTTGTTATCAAAACATTGCTTTAAGTTGGTTGATATTAATTTATTTATAAATAATAATTAGTAAGATTGTTATATAGCTATAAAGAATACTATTTTTTTACACTAATATTTATTAGTTAATTTGCTAATAAATAATTATTGATTAATTTACTATTTAATTTTTTTATAGATCAATTAATTAATGTAAAGAATATTGTTGGAAGAGTAATTAATGTGAAAGGAAAGAAAAAATAATGGTAAGAATGTAATATATTTAAATGTAAGAATGTTTTAAGATATTTTTAAAAATATATAGAGATTAAACAAATACTTTAATTAAAATATAAGAATTAAATAAATATTTACTTATAATTATTTTGTGTAGAAGAAATTTTTTTTCATCATACAAGTTGTATTCTTTAAATAAGTTAAGTTTAAAAAAAATTACTTTATTCTTTAAATAGGAATGTTCTGAAGAAGAAAATACGATAAGAAATCTTGAGACAGATTTCTAGCATGAATATGGTTTCTCGTTCAATGAATGCACAGCCAACTACTTGGGAAACATGCTGGTTGCAATTAATGGGTAATTATTATTCTTCGGTATCGTGGCTCCATGAGTCTCGCGAAGTCAGGTTAGGTAACCGAAAAAATTGGTTGTAAAAGTGTCATATTTTTGTTGAAGTATACTAAAAGCACACATATTGCGTAGAAGTAATCATAAAAAAATTAAATTCGACTCAGATTTTAAATACATATTTTTGTAGTCTAACTAAAAATCTATAGAATATTAATTAAAAATATGCTCCTAGTGGTAGGGGTGGGCAAATCGGGTTTCGGTTCGGGTTGTTCGGGTTTCGATTTGGGTTTCAACCCCGTTCAGGTTGGAGAATTGAACAAAATCGGGTTGAAAACGCCAACCCGAACCAAACCGAACCGAATTTAATTCGGTTTGGTTCGGTTTGAGTTGGCAATTCAGATCGGATTGGGTTACTAATTCGGGTTAAAATTTTAGTTCGGGTTAATTCGGGTTAGTTTGTGTTAGAATAATTCGAGTTAGAATGGGTTGGAACAATTTAATCTAAAAATTCTAACAACAACCATTTAAAATCTAAAAATCTCAATTCCAAACATTCTTAACAATAAATATCAACTACAAATCATCCTTAATAACATTTCAACAATTTAAAAATCTCAATTCCAAACATTCCAAACATCCTTAAGGAACAATTTAATCCAAAAATTATAACAACCACTTAAAATCCAAAAATCTCAATTCCAAACATCCTTAATAACAAATATCAACTACAAATTATCCTTAATAACATTTCAACAATTTAAAACTCTCAATTCCAAATATTCCAAACATCCTTAAGGAACAATTTAATCTAAAAATTCTAACAACAACCACTTAAAATTCAAAAATCTCAATTCCAAACATCCTTAACAACAAATATCAACTACAAATCATCCTTAATAACATTTCAACAAGTCTTTTTAAAGTTAACAAAACATAAAACATGTAGTCAAGTACAATAAAGCTACAAAAATTACAAATCTAAAAATTAAAATGGCAAATGGCAAGCATGATTAAACATCTCCACATGACAAAGAAGGCTAATAATTCATCTCCAACACCATCAATACTCAACACAACATCTCCAAATTAGCAATAATTAACCACCACCATAGGGATTTTTTTTTGTTTAATGTATATATATTTTTAATTTTTAAAAGCTGAATCTTAAAAAAAAAAAAAAAGGCTTCAACCCAAACGGGTTGAAACTTTGAATCTGCTCGGGTTTCACCGGTTAACCCGAACCGATCCGAACGCCCACCCTTACCTAGTGGTATTAAGGAAGATATCTACTGTATATTGAATTTTTTTAATAAAACAAAAAAAATCCCCTATTGAGGGCAAGGGCGAGAGTTCACCAATGACAAACTAATCCTTGGACGGCTAACATGACCTCGAAAGTGTTTTCATATAAAAATTTTGAGCTATCAAGTATATATATAATGACTACTTTACAGAAATTAAAAAAGGACCTCAATGATAAATTTTAAAAAATATTAGGACTTATATGTTCTCCCACAAAATTAGGTAATAGTATGGACTAATTTAAAAAGAATAAGCAGCTTTAAAATTATTTAATGTAGAATGTAATTTTATACTTCATTGAATAAAAATATGAATTTATTATAATTTTTCAACTTAAATACACGACTATCTTATTATTATTAATTTATAAATAAGTTTGATGCGATATCCCAGGTGTATCAGAAAATTTCTTTCTTTTAAAGAGAGGGGACAAAAAAAAAATCTGTGGAACGGTGTTAAATATATCTGACTTAAATTTCAACCCAACCAAGCATATTACACACATGAAAGCCTCTACATCTACTCCTATATATTCTCAGCACCATGCCTAATTTTCTTCAAACTGTAGTTGATTCATTCTCTTCTTCAAAAATCCTAGCACAATCTTGTATTTTATTTCCTAATAATGTCCTCTTCTAAGTTCTCCATCTTAGTTTTCTTAATCATTGCTCTCTCATTTTCCAGCATCCATGTTGGCTTAGCGGCTCGTCATCTTTTGCAACTGCCACCTTTGCCTCCAATGCCCAATTTACCAGCACTGCCACCATTGCCTCCAATGCCCAATTTACCGGCACTGCCACCTTTGCCTCCATTGCCAAATTTACCAGCACTGCCAAATCTGCCAAAGCTCACACTTCCCCCACTTCCTAGCTTGCCCAGCATGCCCAAAATTCCAGAGCTCAATCTGCCTCCGCGGCCGTCAATTCCGCCTGCAACCACTAGCCCTTGATGATCAAGCTCTTATAGCTTGCTTCACCTTACAAAGGCCATCTACAATTCTACATTTTAATATCGTCAGTGCTGATTCTAAGCGCTTATTTGGTCTAGTTTACGTACTTGTGAGCTTTCTCTCGAAGTTCCTTTCGCTATGTGTCGGTATCTGTAAAATTGATTTTCATTATTATTTATAGTTTTTTGTAATATATGTGGATGTAATTTTCATGTATAAAGATGTTTGAGACTCATATGCTGCTTGCTTCATGTAGGATAGCTAATATATTTGCTATTATTTCATATATATGTGCTACGGATCTTAATAAAACTTATAGTGCTTTTTATGTTTCTTAATATAAGTGTAGTCAATTTTTATTTTCTTTAAATTTTAATGATGATTTCTACTTAATTCTTTGAGGTTAGAGCTACTTGAACCCAGCAAACTGCTCATTCAATTCATTTACAAATATTAGTGGCAAAATTTATAATGTCCAATAAAACGTGGACTCATATGTGTAAAATTTGAAGAAAACAAAATTTCTATTGAGATGTGATGATTTAACGGAACAAATGAGGGTATAAGCATAATTAGCAGGATGATCGCCAAAGATTTTCCTATTCTAAGGTCATCGGTGACTTAGGGCCGATTTAGAATCATTGTGGTTGACAAAATTAGTTGCTTATGTTGTATTGATGAAACAAGTTGTTGAACAAAAAAATAACTAGCTGTTTGGTAACTATGCTTCTGTAATTGCTGGGAGCTTTAAAAGCATAGTATATGTGTTTGACAAAAAAATAGCTAAAATATTGTTTCATTGTATAATGACTAGAATAGACATAAGTTTAAGTCAATTTTTCTATATAAATTTAATATTTTTTTAACACTTCTTTCTTTCTTTTTAAAACACACAATTTTACATAAAGTTAAAAAAACTCAATCAATTAAAATTCTAATGAATCTTATAATATGTTATATAAAATATGATAAAATTTATACCATACATAATACATAAATCTAATTAAATAAAAATTGATGTGTAATTGTGGTAATGTGATAAGATTATAACTTTTATAGTATGGTTTATAGAAAAATATGATACAAATGTCTTTTTATTAAAATAATAAGATTATAACATATTTAAGCTAGCATTTACATTTTAGAATAGAGTGAAAATCCTGCAGAATGGGAATCTTAAGATTAGGAGTGTGGAGTGAGAGTGAGAGTAGGTTGTTTACTTACACTGAAATAGGAGCATGAAATTGAAATTAGAATTCAATTTATATATTTACATAGTTTTGGATTGGGAGTAAATGATTTCAAATTACAGTTTTACCCTTATTTAAAGAATTGTAGTTTTTAATTACAAAATTAATAAAAATATATATTTGAAAAATAAAATATTTATTTTATTATATTTTTAAATTAATAATAATTATTAATATTCTTAATTATGTAAATCACAATTTTTATTAATTTTAATTATGTAAATAAAAATTATTATTAAGAGCAACACACATTATTATTAATAATATAATACAAAATTAATATTTTCTTAGAAAAAAATGTTGATTATTATTAATTACTAATATTAAATGAATATAATACTACTATTTTTAAATAAATATAATAATATTATATTTTCAAATAAAAATAGTATATAGTAATATTGTTAATTCTTTATGAGTAAAATAATAATATTTTTAAATAATTTTAACTTAGAATCAACATAAATTATTATTGTTTATAAATATAATAATAATTTATTAAAAATAATAATAAACATATTTAAATATAATATTATTATTTATTTTTATTTTATTTAATATAATATTTTATTAAATATTATTTATTTTATTTTATTAAACATAAGGGTTAAAAAGAAAGACCTCCCCCCATGAGAGTAGGATTCCCACTAACCACTCGAAAAAAGATGGGTCCCACGGAGTGGGATTCTCATTCTATCCTTAAAATTGATAAGTAAACACTCAAGTGGAAGAAATCTAAATTTCCCACTCTCACTCCAGGAAGTAAACACTACATAAGTGTGTATAGTCACTTATTTAATAAACTATTTTTAATAAGCAATTTGCCACATATTTTTAAAAGTTGGTATCAAAATAGAGAAACTTATGAAATAAATAGCTTTTAAAAAAATTACTAAACCCTAATTATATAATAATTTATAAAATGAGCTGCTTTTACCATTTCAATTACAATCCTAAGTCCTAGAAATGGGGCTTAATTAGTTTTGAAGTGAAGAAGGCGAAGGATGCGCATGCAAGGGCAGCCATGAGGCGCTCCATAGCCTTAAAAAAAAGGGGGGGGGGGGAGATTACACAAACATTATGTATACTTATAATCTTAGCTTTGAGAATGGAGTTTTTAACTTTTTTTAATGAATTGGCTCCAGTAAATATAATTTTTTAAAACAAACCTCGGTGGCACGAGGTTAATGCTTCAACAGTTTAATTCAATAAATTGCTATATTTTTCAACTTTAACCCGAAAAATTACTATTATTAGATAATTTTGTCCCTTTCAAAATTTTAATCTCGACACGCATGGGATCTTCGACCAAAAGAGCAAGGACACGTGTAAGAATGATAGAGCAATGCGTAAAATGGTACTTTTGAAAACTTCGATTTTTTTAGAGAAATTTACACCAACAACCATAAAAATTTTGACTTTTTCCATCTTAACCCCCCAAACAAACTTTTATCAACATTAGCCATAAAAAAGCCTTTGAGACCAAAATACCCCTCTCTCTCATCTCTCCCCCAACAATCTCTCTTTCTCCCATCTCTCCTAAACCGAAGAACCTCCCATCGTCGGCGGCGTCGGCGGCAACTTTAACACTCGTCGGCGGTGGCTCCATCCCTCATCGGCGTCCAATCTACCATCTACAGCCTTCAACAAAACCTAGGTTAGCCATTTTATTTATTTTCATTAATTTAAAATGAAATTTTAGAATAATAGTGGTTGTAGTTTGAGAATAATGGTGGTGGTGGTGGTGGTGGTGTTTATGATGGTTGTTGTTGTTTTGGGAGTGTGTTGTTTTGGGAGTGTTTCTTTCTCAATTTTCATTGGCATTCATGAGGAAACCGCTGCCCAGCGAAGGGTGCTAGAGCGCACGCTCGTGCAGTCGCACCAAATTGGTGCGACAGCACGCTTGTCGCACCACCAAATTTGGTGCGACAGCACGCCAGGCAGCTTGTCGCACCAAATTACAGTGGGTTTATAATTTTTTTCCGTCAAGTCAATTTATTTATTTTTGTTGTAAATGCAATGTAATAATGTTAAAAATATTACAGATACATGGCGAAATCAGAATCGTCGGATATCGAAGTAGGCAGGATGTATTTTTGTTATGCCGATCACTTTTCGGGTCGAATTTCGAGCATGTGTAATTTATCTTAAGACAAGAAATTTAAGACGACTCGATTGAAAAACCCAGATCATAACATTGAAAAGTACAATCTTTACGGCTTTTCTTGGAATGTCGAAGGTTTCCATTTAGTGGGGTAATTTTACACAATCTTTTACTGAGGCAAGTGGCCCATGAAGAAGATAGCCGTGAGGATCAGTTATGGTTTCAAATTGGTGAGCATTTGATTCACTTGTCAATTGTAGAATGATGCTTGGTTACTGGACTTTTATATGGTATTGATACCGAACTAAGAAATAACAAAACAGTGCATAGGCTACAGAATACGTATTTTGGTGGTGTGCATCGCAAGATCAATCTTAAGGAATTTGATGCATTATTTAAGAAGTTGAAATTCGAGGAAATGGATGATATGGACGCATTAAAGATTGTGCTCTTTTATTTTGCAGACAGAGTACTAAATGCAAGAAAAAATCACTATCAAATCAATTTCGATTGGCTTAACGAATTTGATGATATAGAGTATTTCTGAAACCGTCCATGGGGTCTTGTGTCATGGGAAATGGTATACGCGAGTCTTGACAATGCACTGTTCGAGAAAGACGAGAAATTTAAGATGACTCAATTGAAAAACCCAAATCATAACATTGAAAAGTACAATCTTTACGGCTTTACGTACGGGGTTCAGGTGCGTTATTTTTTTGTTTATTAATAAGTTTTACAGTATTAAATATTTGATAGATGTTTTAATAGGTTTTTCACTTTGGTTGTTACAGGCTTGGATTTACGAAGCGATCGGAGGTTTGCCGTCAACATGGGTCGTGAAAATGAAGAAGAAGATTCCCCGCATCGTGCAATGGAAGCCCATGGCGTCTTCAAGAATCAACTTTGCTGAGGTTTATTCGTTCTTCAACGACGAATCTCGTCTTGTAAGTAATATGTATTAGTTAATTTTTGAACTTTACTAAATTTGAGTTATGTATACTTACTTAAAATTTTCAATTGAATTTATGGCAGAGGGACGTTTTACAAACCCTTGAGCCAAATTCAAAGGAGAGTAGTAGAAAATATTGGCTCACTGTGAAGGATTACATGCCAAGCATTCCAGACTGGGTTCATAAGGTCGGTATCCTCTAAGTACTATAAATTTTTTAATCGAAATTTTTGACTTTTCATTTACTAATTTTAAATGATACTTTATACAACACCAGCCCTCAATCAACGCGATGCCGTCGGTTTCAAGGCAATCAGACGAGCATGATGACATACCAAACCCAACACCAGAGCAGCGTCATGACACTTCTGAGGATGAGGTGGTTGTTGATGACCACCAGGAGCAGACAGACAACTCTGATGCCGCACATGATTCTGAGGTTATAAATAATATACGATATTCTTATTTTATTAATCATTATTGTTTTACTATTATTCTAAAGTTTTACTTATTTTCTTTTGTAATAGTCGAGGACAAAGCAGTTTAATGATTACATGCGACGACGACTGGATAAGATTGATCATAACGTGTATGAATTGAAGTCGGAATTAAAAGATTTTAAAGAAACCGTTGTTGGCTTTATCGACACATTTTCTAAACATCCAAATAAGGATTCTCCCACTGGACGCTCATATGCCGTGAGCAAAATTAAATTTAATAATTATGTTCGTTTAACTTTTAATTTAATAGTTGTTTAATATGTTCATCTTGGTGAATGGACAGGCCCCGAATGACTATGGAGTGTATACTGACATGGGCAATCAAAATCTTTCTACGCCCACGTCATTGTATAGTTTCTACGGGGATGTTAGTGGGGAGAGTGTGCAGGTGTTCATTGAGGTGCCTCCGAGCGTTAGTAAGTTCGGCCGCGCGTATATACCGTCATATGTTTATAACAGTCCTTACATGATTCCTCCACTCAGGCGAGGAAAGAACGCCCGGCCTATACCTCGACCCCAAATCATGGACCATGCGATTGACATGAATATGAGTGTAGATATAAAGCCATATGCTTTTGCTGCATTAATAAAGGCGGCTCAAATTCATCCCAAAGAGCTTTGGACATTTTAAACTGTGACTTAATGTTACCTTTCACGTGGTAAAAACAAACGCCATGAGTTGCATTGTGAAATACTTTAAGAACGGCTATCCTTATGGCAGTACATCGATCAGAGATAATTACCAACTCAGGTCTATCGCCAATCACTCCGTGTAACTTCATCATAAACTATTCCCAAGCATTATTGTTTTTTGAATCCATGATCCCAATGGCTAACAGATACAATTGATTGTTACCATCAAGACATGTTGCCACGAACATGCTTCCACGATATAGCCCCTTGAGATGAGTACCATCTACAGCAATGACAGGCCGAATGTACTGCATAAAACCCTTTATGGAAGATCCGAGTGCTACAAAATAGTACAAGAAATTATCATCTCCATCCTGCTCGAGGTGAGTGACTGTACCCTCATTCGCTGTAGTTAGTACGTGAGAGTATTTAGGGAGCAAGTTGTATAACTCTGCAGGGTTGCCTCGAACTATTTCAAGACCAACTTCTCTTGCCCGATATGTCTGCTGGTATGTTAACTGAACACCATATTCATGTTGCATATCTGCTCTTATGTCATTCGGAGTATAAATTCTCTTGTCTTGAATATTTTTCTGCGATAATATGACCGACAACCCAGCTCCTTACTTGATGACGTCCATCAACGAATACCTCATTATGACAAGTGTGTACATTGTCGATAATATGACCGACAACAGTGAGCCTCGAAACTTGTTGTTGTAGACCGTGCAATCTTGAAATCAAACTTATCCTTAAAGGCAACCTTGCATAGTTGTAATATAAATTCATTCTCCTCAGCAAATAGCTTACCCATACTGATATCATCTGAGTCACAACTGTTAACAAAGCTTGGAGCAATCATGTTCGAAGGCAAAGTTGGAGCAAGACTTGTAAGGGGGTCAATTCTCCTTCTCGATCGAACCATAGGAGGAATAGGTCTATTGCCTCTGTTATTCACATGAGTATTGTCTTCACACTCATCCTCATGCTGAAACAACGAAATATTCGAAGGACCGGCTTCTCCATCATCACCATCATTATTAAAATGAGTGCTCCTCATACTATTAGAAGGTTCTGTACAAACATTATCCCCCTCTGTCTCATTATGAAGATCATCATTGTCCCGGAAATCATTGTTGTGATACGGAGAATATCGTTGGTCCAACGACGTCGTGATTGGAAATGTCGTTGCTCCAACATCCTGTACCGTAATGCCGTTATGATCAATGTTGTCATAATTGTTGTAGATTGGAGAGTAATATTGCTGCAACGATATTGTCCTTGGCAACACCTCTTCTTCATTATCGGGGCCAGACATATTTGCTCTAAACGAAATTTTTATATCGACATGTGGCTCAATACCTTCGCTCGGAACTCAAAGTGATGTGGTCACGAATATAGGAATGTATCCAAAATTGGCTACATTGGATGCCATATGCAACACAACCCTCACTATTTCATCATCAAATATATCCATGGCCAAAGTTGTCTTCATTGCGATATTATATTCATTAGGGTTTATTTGTAACACCTCATATACTCTTGCCAATAACTGATCAAACAGACAATTTTTCCCAACCAAAAAAGCTCTATTTTTACCATTCACATACTCTATATGGCTATCCTCTAATGTCTCCCACCAATCATCGTAACACAATTCAAGTATAATAGAATCCATTAAGCCTGAAATTATATAAAAATAAATAAATTATTTGAGCCCTATCAAATTAATACAGTTGCAATGAATCTGCCTCTTCGTGCGGCAGGCAGCCTCTATGGAATTCTTTCTTATCAAGAGCACAAAACCAGACATTCATTGCCTTGGAGTTTAAGGACATTTTTCTCTTTTCTAACTCACTCCATTGACTTGCTGGTTTAGAAATATCATCTCCTACTTTTTCTTTAAACATAGGCATGAATGGACCATCACAAACAACTTCCCAAATTTCATAATCTATAGCTTGCAAATAGATTCTCATTCTAGTTTTCCAATATGCATAGTCATTACTGTCAAAGAACGGTGGTCTAGTTGTGGATTGCCCTTCTCTAAAGGTTAAGTCATTTAGGGTTGCCATGAATCTTGTACTTTAGACGATTAAGTCCTAATAAGAGAACAAGGCTCTGATACCAATTGAAATACAAGTATGCAACCAAAGAGGGGGGGGTGAATTAGGATTCTAAAAATTAGATTCTAAAACAAATTATCATGCAAATCTAAAATGAATTTAATGAAATAACAATTAAATCAATTATAATATAAAAAGATAAGGGAAGAGAGATTCAAACACGAAGATTTTTATGTAGTTCGGCCAACCTCACCTATATCCACGCCTCTAAGCTTTCCAGGCTTGAGGATTTCACTAAGCAAGCCTCCAAGGCTTCAAATGCTTACACTTGACTTCCAAGGTGTCAATGAACCTTTACAACAAGAGATTATCCCTAATCTTTTAACCCAAGTGTATCCTAACACTTACAATCACTCAAAGTAGAAGATTAAAAAATTATTTTTCTCTCACACAATATTTAAGATTACAAATCAATGCCCGATGTGTGAATAGATGAAACAAGAATGTATTTTAAAGCTCTATGAAGATTGTATTCTCGAATATAAGCTCAATGGTCGTGTTGTGATCAATATTGTTTGAATTTGAATGAGCTTATTTATAGTTGGAGCTGAAAACTAGCCGTTATTGACTTTCTGCACACTATCGGATCACCGTTAATTAGATGTCGGATCGTCGTTTGACTGGTCAATATGACCGTTGGGCTGATTTTCAAATTTGTTGGATCGCCGTTATCTAGGTGTCGGATCACCGTTTAGGTCCAGAGGCTAATCTTCAGTTCTGTTCAATATCGGCGAGCCATTTATCAGATTTTTCGGATCGCCGTTTAGGTCCAGAGACTAATCTTCAATTCTATTTGATATCGGCGAGCCGTTTATCAAAATTGTCCGATCGCCGTTTAGGTCCAGAGACTAATCTTCAATTCTGTTTGATATCGGCGAGCCATTTATCAAGATTGTCGGATCGCCGTTTTCCACAGAAACTGCTGCAGTGACCTATTTTGCAAGATAACTGTTTGTCTCCAAATTTTTATAAAAACACTTTATAAAACTTGTCAAAATAGATGAAAATTATTTTGAGCTTTTAAAAGATTAATCAATCTTAATCAAGTTTGTTATCATCAAAATCAATAAAGAAATATTTATGTTAACAATGTCCCCCTTTTTGATGATGACAGACTTTTCAAGAAAATACTTGTGCAATTTTGCTCTCCCTAAATATGCAATTTCACCTCCATACAATAAATTATAGCTAGATGTCCTCCCTTTAGATGCCTAAGTACCTATTTTATAGCTCTCCAATGCTCTTTGCCAAGATTATCCATAAACCTACTCACAACACTGGCAGCATATGAAATGTCTGGCCTAGTTAACTCAATTGCATACATTAAGTAGCCAACAACACTAGCATAAGTACTTTTGACATTTATGATTGCTCAAGATTAATATTTGGACACTGTTGATTCTATAATCTGAAATATGCAGCCAAAGGTGTTTACACTGACTTGCTATTTAACATCCCAAATTTTTCTAAGACTTTGATAATATTTTTTTTCTTGAGAAATAAACAAAGTCTTGGCTTTTTTGTCCCTAATCAACCATTCCACATATCCTTTTTACAGAACTAAGGTATTTTAATCAAACTCATCATGCAGCTGCCACTTTAATATCTCTATCTGACTAATGTATGTATAAGCCAAAAGCTTGTCATCAACATATAGAATGAGATACATCATTTCATCTTCGTTAACCTTTCTTAATTATGCACAACAATCATAACTGCATCTATGAAAATGCAGCTTCTGCATATGGCTATCAAATTTGCCATAAAGGGATTTCTTCAGTAAACAAACCCAATCTAAATTCTTAAGGTCAATAAAGTCTTCAAGTTGTGACATTACAATTTCTTCTTGAAGCTTCTCTTGTAAGAAAGAAATTTTGAAATCCATCTGTTGAAGATGCATGCCATTGACAGCAACAAGTGATAAGATTATTCTAACTGAGACATATTGTATGAAGAGAATACTTCAGTGAAATCAATCATTTCTTTCTGTATGAACGCTTAGGCAATCAACCTAGATTTGAACCTTCTTGATTCAACACCAAGAATACCTTCTTTGATCATGAAAATCCATTTGCAGCCTATTATCTTCTTACTTTCTAGTTTCTGAATCAACTCCTAAGTTTCATTTTTATAAAGAGATTTCATGTCATCCTACATAGCTTAAATGTGCTCAACATTTTGAATTGTAACAGCTTCTGCATAAAATTTTGAATTGCAACAGTCTTCTTCATATGCTACTTATGGAGGTATACGTTATTAAGTCAGCATATTCCAATCTCTTAAGTGCCTTCACTGTCCTCTTCTATTTATCCTTGCTGAGTTAATATTCTTGAATGGAAATTTGTCCTGATATTGGGTTAGTAGCCTTATATTTTCTTAATCATCAAATTCATTATGATCTCTGTCATGGACATCCTTAATTCAAGATAACTCCACTCAAAATGAGATTCATCAGGTTTTGGAACTATTATACATCTACTTGTGTAGCAACTTGATCCTTCAGCATTTCAGTTTCATTGAAGACCTCATACCTACCAATTATACACTTGTGTGGCTTCATAATAGTACAACAAATCTTATAAGTCTTGACCCCATCAGAATACCTCAAGAAGGCACATTTCAAGTCTCTAGGTTTAAGTTTGCCTTGTTTTAAGCGTGTATAAGCAGGACACCAAAACTTTTGCAAACTTCTCTAACCATATCTCACAAGGAGTTTTGAAATGTAAAATAGTTTAGGGACTTCTATTAACGAGATAACAAGTTGTGTTTAAATCTTTAGCCCACAGTGCCTTAGGTTGTTTAGAATGAATTAACATGCACCTAACTTTTTCCATTAGAGTTGCATTCATTCGTTCAGCCAAACCATTTTGCTCAGATGTAAGCCTACTGTCTTATGCCTAAGAATATCATTTTTTTTTTCAAAAAAATCATCAAATTGACTGTTAAGATCTCCAAACCATTATCAATTCTAAGTCCTCTGACTTTTCTATTTGTTTGAGTTTCGATCAAAACTTTCTAGTTATTAAAAGTATCAAAGGCTTGATCTTTGCTTATTAAAGGATAAACCAAACCATCCTAGAAAAGTCATCAACTAAAGATAGAAGTACTTAGCTCCACCTAAATACTCTGTATTTTCTATTTGTTTGAGTTTCGATCAAAACTTTTCAATAATTAAAATTATCAAAGCTTGATCTTTGCTTCTTAAAGGATAAACCTAAACCATCCTAGAAAAGTCATCAACTAAAGATAAAAAGTACTTAGCTCCACCTAAAGACCTTGCTTGTGAATGTGTATAATCATTGTTTTCGTATGCATTACAGTCTTGAAACTGGCTCTTGAGGACTTTCGTAGCAGACATTCCTCACAAAACTCCAAAATATTTACCTTATCATTATCTAGAGCTCTTTGTTTTTCTAATTCTTTCAGCCCCTTTTTCACTTATGTGACCCAACCTCAGATGTCACAATTAGGGGTGGGCATGGGTTGGTTTGGATTGAGTTTTAAGTTAATCCAAACCAAACCATAAAAGTTTTGACCCATCCCAAACCAGTCCAAATATTTTTAACCCAACCCAAACTAACTCATTTGGGTTTGGTTTGAATTTTATAATTAAAATCTTTTATATTTTGAATTTTTAATTCTATCAAAATTATAATAATCATTAATTATTAAATTAATATTAAAATATGAAAAATATTGTAGATAAAAAACTAAAAGAAAGAATTAAATTAAGCGCTAATAATAAACTTCCACAAACATGACATCGATAAATAAATTAAAAGAAAGAAAAAAAACTAGTAGTATTAACCATATTACAATACAAACTCTAACAATGTCAATACAAATCAAAACAAGATAAAACATCTTAATTCAAGTATCAAAGCAATCCATCATAATCACTCCTATTCGCAGTACTTTAATCAAAAAATTCCATGATCAACTGAGTCCGTTCCTTCACCAACAAATAAATAATCAAAAAAAATTATAAAGTTGAATAGTTATAAAGATGATTCATACCAAAATCATAAGAATAATATCAATTCAAAGCCATCGTCTCCATTGTTGTATTTGATCCAAACTCTACATTAAATAAAAAATAAATTTTTTAACTTGTTATGATAAACAGTTACCTGACATCATGACTTTATAAAACTCGAGCTCCTCCATTATTGGTTCATCTTGTAATGAGACAACAGTGTTACGTAACCAATTTTGTGAGCATATCAAAGCTTCCACCATCTTCGGACTTAAAGAACTACGAAATGAATTAATAATGCGTCCTCCAATACTAAAAGCAGATTCTGAAGCTACTGTAGATATTGGAATTGCAAACACATTCTATGCAATATGTGAAAGAACTCGATTTTTTATTGAGTTCATTTTCCACCATGCCAAAATCTCAAAGTCATCATCATCAACAAGTACCTCGCTACTTCATTTTTCATGTCAACACAATTATCTTTTCATATTCTTTGTTTGAACTTTGCAACACTTAAAAGTTTAGAAAACCCCACATTTTTATTAAAGTTCCTACTATAAAGAACTGATGACTTACCAACACTACTAGATGATCCACAACCATCAATCTTAGTGTCAAGATCCTTATAGTAATCATAAAGACGTATTAAAAGATTTTTCACCTTTTCAGTCTTCTTGCCAACCTTATCAATAACAAAAATGTCTTCAAAGCAAAATGTCACATATTTTAACTTATAACGTGGATCAAGAATAACCGAAATAAGCAACAAATTATTGAAGCTATCAATTGAACCCCAATATTTGTCATATTTATTTTTCATACTTGTTGCCATTTTAGATAGATTTGACATCACCACTTTCAATTAGTGATCTCAAACCAGAATGAATTGAGCACATTTCATGCAAATATAAGTTGAAGTCACGTACATTGAACCATTAAATTTCAAAGTTATATCATAAAATGACTTCAAAAACAACACAAAACATTAGCATTTTCCTAATCATCACTATTAAGAGGTCCTCCATCCTCTTTAAAATATGAAACATAATGTCGATTATCATCCTCCAATCTCTCAAAAGCCTTTTGAAATTTTAAAGCACTTTCCAACATAATTGATAGCTAACTCATTTGAACTAGCATTGTGAACAATAATGGTAAATACCCTTTCTATACCCCACTCAAGTAAACAAGATACAATTACCTTTCCAATTGTTTCCCCTTTATGATTAGGTACTGTGCAAAAATTTAAAATTCTCTTCTGCAATTTCCATTCACTAAAGTGGGTTATAATCACCATGTAGTAACATTAGATAGAAGTCTATGCATTTGTGGTTATGCAAACCCTTTGCTTATTTGATACCAAAAAGTTTCGCAATTTTGCTTTTCCTCCAAAAATAATTTTGTACACATCTCTAACAAGGGTTCTCTTAGACAGTAGATCAAAGTTTGGTTCCAATTGCTTACTATATTATTGAAAGTCCTCTTTCTCCACAAAACTAAAAGGTAATTCATCAATAATAACGAACCTCGTAAGGGCTTTTCTATATTCTTCTTTATCAAAGACATGAGACTTAGATTCATCTTTTTTTTTTTGGTCTTAACCACAAGGTATCCTGGGGAGGGCCCCAACTGTGGGAGGCACCTTTAAGCCCGTACCACAACTCATACTAGAAGTCCCCGCTCAAACAGAGAGGCACATGTTCTCCCAACAAAGACGACTTCCCTGCGACTCGAACTAGGGAGCAAACCAAGTCAGACCACTTAAGGGGACTCCATTGCCAGTGGAGCCAACACTTTGTTGGTAGATTCATCTTTCATTTCATGAGAAGTTTGATGTTCATCCTCAAATGTGCTCAAATAATTAGGACAACGCAACAAATAATTCCTTAATGTACTAGTCTCAATTTTAGCCCCATGTTTATTCTTACAAGCATAAACAAGCATGATCATTACCACAATAATTACACTTGCATTTATTACATGGATCGTATTTAGTGAATTGGTCCCATAATTCCGATCTCTCTGATGGCTTTTTCCTCTTGCTTTGAGTAGTTGCCAAAGTGTCCAAGGAATTATTACCGTGACAAATTAAGTTCTCATCCATATAAAATTTAGTGAAAAAAAAGTCATATAATCCTAAGCCAATTCAACAAAAAATTTACCAAATATAAGGAATAACAACCATAATGCACATCATATAATTTTAAGCCAATTCAGCCAAAAAAATCATATGAGTTCTCATCCATATAAAATTTAGTGAAAAAAAAGTCATATAATCCTAAGCCAATTTAGCAAAAAAATTACCAAATATAAGGAAACACAACCATAATGCACATTCAGCCAAAAAAATCATATAATTTTAAGCCAATTCAGCAAAAAAAATCATATAATTTTAATTATGTTATCTCTTAAATATGTTCAACATAAAGCACAAAATGACAAAGCTCAAAAATGTTTTAACCATAAGAAAATTAATGACTGTCACACTTGTAATAACAGCCATCATCTTACTTGTAGTTAGCACTTCAATTTCCCAACAAAAAAAAAATAAAAATTGAGTAGCTAAAGAATAGCAAATTGATTCTGCAATGACCAATAAAATACTCAGGTCATACATGATTCAATATTTATATAATCTTATGTCCTTGTTGAAACCTGTAATCTCGTCTTATCTACCCATAGATTGATAAAAAATTGCTAACTAAATCCACTTGTGAGAGTTATGAAGAAAGGTAGCTGCATGTTGCGGACCGCCCAATTCGCTAGCCCAATTGCCCACAATTTCGAGCTAGAGAGCCAACACAAGGCCAAGAGTGCTAGCTTGGCCCAATTCCGGAACATTCTAGGCAACTCTAGCACATGAGCTTGTAAATACTCTAGAATTCTCCTTACAATTCTAGCACATGTAAATAGCTAGGAAGTGGTAGAATTCTCTAGAATCTCTAGAGTTTGGCAAGCCTCCCCTATAAATATGGGATGGCATTAGGCATTTGCATCCAACAAACTCTACAACAAGCATTGTAAGCAACTCAAGCATTGTAATCTCTCTTTGTGCAATACAATTTCCCTTATTCGGCTCAATTGCTCTTTTCTCTAGTTCGAGAAGCTCTAGGCTTACTTAGCAACATTTGGCAAAGTTGTCTAAGTGCCGCACGGGTTAGCTGCGCAAAATACTCATCCCGTGACAAGTGGTATCAGAGCTAAGGTTTGTACGCACGCAAGTTAGCTCACGAAGCAATGGCCAACCCTTCGAACGTAGCACAAGAGGGTGTTGTTGGTGTGGATGTTCCACCGGAACCAAGCCGCCGCCGAGAGGGAGAGCGCGCCCAAGACAAGACTCGCGGCAAGTCCAAGGCCCCATCCGTGGATGCGTTGGAGCCTCGTGTGACCACTCTCGAAATCGCATTGTCCGCCGCTCAAGATAGCCTCGAGGGATTGGAGGAAAGAGTGGATGGTCTCAAGGGGGAATACGCCGAGTTCACGGTGGCAACAAAAGCTCTCATCCAAGAGCAAGAGAACACTCTCCGAGGTGAGTTTCGTTCTTTTCATGATGAGTTGCTCAAACTTCGTAGTTTTGTTCAGGACGGACTACACGCTGTCCGTGCGGAAGTGGATGAAGTCCGCTCGGATTGGGCATGGCACAAGCGCACACTCTCCGCTAGTCCAGCTTTCGCAAACTCGAGTGATGCGCGCCGCATTGACGTGCCAAAGCCCGACACCTACGATGGCACATGCAACGCCACAATCGTGGACAACTTCCTCTTTGGGCTGGATCAATACTTCGATGCCATGGGTGTCCGAGACGAGGCATCGAAAGTGGGCACTGCACCCACCTATCTTAGAGGCGCTGCACAACTAGGGTGGCGTCGCAAGCATGGCGAGATGGGCAAGGGCATTTGCACCATCGACACTTGGGCCGACTTCAAGCAAGAACTCCGAAAGCAGTTTGCCCCAAGCAATGTAGAGAAGGAAGCGCGAGCGCGCTTACGTCGCCTCAAGCAATCGGGTAGCATTCGAGACTACATCAACGAGTTCACTACCCTCATGTTGGAGATAAGCGACATGTCCGACAAGGATTCGCTCTTCTACTTCCAAGATGGCCTCAAGGATTGGGCCAAGACTGAGCTCGATAGGCGGGGTGTTCAAACACTTGACGACACCATCGCCATTGCGGAGTCACTCACCGAATACTCTACCCAATCGAAGGACAAAAAGGCCAACCAAGGCAAATGTGGGGGAGAGAGTCACAATGACAAAGGCAACAACCGCAAAGATTGGGGGCAGAAAAAGCCGCCTAGCAACAAGTGCGGGCAAGGAAAATCGAAGGGCAAGAAGGAGGCGCCAAAGCCGTGAAGCCCATGCTTCATATGCAACGGTCCTCATTGGGTACGCGACTATCTAGAGATGAGGTCGCTTAATGCTCTTGCTGCCCAACTCAAGAGCAACCCCACAATGTCCACGGAGGAACCCCAACTCAGCATGGGTTCTCTCCAACGCCTCGGTACACTCAACCGCCAACAGCCCGCACTCGTCAAGAAAGGGCTCATGTATGTTAGCGTGAAGATAAATGGTCAGTCCGTTCGCGCGCTGCTAGACACGAGAGCAACACACAACTTTGTGTCCGTAGACGAGGCCAAGCGCTTAGGCCTCAAGACCACCAAGGACAATGAAGGCAGTAAACTCACCCGCCAAGCCAATTGCGAGAATCGCACAAGGCGTGCACTTAACACTCGGTACGTGGAGCAGAAAGCTTGATTTTTCCATCGTGCCCATGGACGACTTCAAGATGGTCCTCGGCATGGAATTCTTCGACCAAGTCCATGCCTTCCCGCTGCCCGCTATGAACTCCCTAAGCATCCTCGACGGGAGTAAGGCATGCATGGTTCCCACAGAACGAGGCAAGTCCGAGGAGAAGACACTCTCCTCCATGCAATTCAAGAGGGCTTTCAAGAAAGACCCAAGCTTCTTGGTCTCCATCCAGGAACTAAACGAGGAAGGAAATAGCGGAACGTCACCAAGTCAAATCCCTCCGCGAATTCAAACCGTCCTCAATGAGTACAAGGACGTGATGCCTCCAGAACTTCCAAAGAGGCTCCCACCTCGACGAGAGGTAGATCATGCAATCGAGTTGGAACAAGGCACGAAGCCACCAGCCTTGGCGCCCTACCGCATGGCGCCACCCGAATTAGAAGAGTTGCGGAGACAACTCAAAGACTTACTGGACGCAGGCTACATTCGCCCCTCAAAGGCCCCATTCAGTGCACCGGTCCTATTCCAAAAGAAAAAGGATGGATCGCTGCGGATGTGCATCGATTATAGAGCGCTCAACAAGATCACCATCAAGAACAAGTATCTGATTCCCTTGATCGCGGACTTGTTCGACCAGCTTGGCAAAGCACAGTACTTCACCAAACTTGACTTGTGCTCCAGGTACTATCAAGTGCGCATCGCCAAGGGAGACAAACCGAAGACAGTGTGCACAACAAGGTACGGGTCTTTTGAATTCCTTGTGATGCCTTTTGGCCTTACTAATGCACCCGCCACATTTTGCACGCTCATGAACAAGGTGCTCCAACCATTCTTCGACCGCTTCGTGGTCGTATACTTGGATGACATAGTGGTGTATAGCACCACGCTTGAGGATCATGCCCAACACTTGCGACAAGTCCTCCAAGTACTTCAAGACAACGAGCTCTTCCTCAAATTGGAGAAGTGCTTGTTTGCCCAACAAGAGGTGGAGTTCCTTGGCCACAAGATTGCGGGCGGGAAGCTTATGATGGAGAATGCCAAAGTAAGGGTCATCCTCAAGTGGGAGCCTCCCTCGAAAGTACCCGAGCTTCGCTCATTCCTTGGGCTGGTGAATTACTACCGCCACTTCATCGAGGGTTATTCGGCCAAGGCGACACCCTTAACAGATATGCTCAAGAAAAACAGAACGTGGCATTGGTCCGAAGGATGCCAACGCGCATTCGAGGAGTTGAAGAAAGCAATTTCGGAGGAACCAGTCCTCGCCCTTCCAGACCACACAAAGCCCTTCGAAGTCCAAACGGATGCCTCAGATTTCGCCATAGGAGGAGTCCTCATGCAAGAAGGCCACCCTATAGCGTTCGAGAGTCGAAAGCTAAACGATACGGAACACCGCTACACGGTGCAAGAAAAAGAGATGACAGCCATCATCCATTGTCTAAGAGTGTGGCGACATTATTTGCTTGGCTCACACTTCACGATCATGAGGGACAGCATGGCGACAAGCTACTTCCAAACTCAAAAGAAGTTGAGTCCGAAGCAAGCACGGTGGCAAGATTTCCTTGCGGAATTCGACTATCGGCTCGAGTACAAACCAGGTAAAGCCAATGTCGTTGCGGACGCTCTAAGCCGCAAGGCCGAATTGGCGACACTGAGCATGAGCCAACTGAAATCCGACCTTGTCTCACGCATCAAGGAAGGCCTCCAACAAGATCCGCTAGCAAAAGACTTGCTAGAGAAGGTGCTCGAGGGAAAGACAAGGCGCTTTTGGCAAGAGGAAGGCATCCTCCTCACCAAGGGAGATCGGCTGTTCGTGCCAAGGTGGGGAAACTTGCGGAAGGAAGTAATCAAGGAGTGCCACGACTCCAAGTGGGCTGGTCACCCAAGAATCGAGCACACCACCGCACTAGTTCAAGCCTCGTATTTTTGGCCGCACATGAGGGACGACATCAAGGCATATGTGCGAACTTGTCTTGTGTGCCAACAAGATAAGGTGGATCATCAACTTCCAGTGGGATTGTTGGAGCCACTACCACTAGCAACAAGGCCATGGGAAAGTGTCTCCATGGACTTCATCACATCGCTGCCAAAGTCCAAAGGTTGTGGAAGCATCATGGTCGTTGTCGACCGATAAAGCAAGTATGCCACATTCATTGCCGCACCAGTCGATTGCAAAGCGGACGAGGCAGCCCGCCTATTCGTCAAGCACATTGTGAAGCTTTGGGGAGTTCCAAAGAGCATTGTAAGTGACCGAGACCCTCGGTTCACTTGGCGTTTTTGGACGGAGCTCTTTAAGATGTTGGGGACCAATCTCAAGTTCTCGACAAGCTTCCACCCACAAACGGATGGGTAGACCGAGCGCATTAATGGCCTCCTCGAGATGTACTTGAGGCATTATGTGAGTGCTTGCCAGTGGGATTGGGTGAAGCTACTCGACATCGCCCAATTTTCTTATAACTTGCAGCGAAGCGAGGCTACGGGGAAGAGTCCGTTCGAGATCATCATGGGATTCCAGCCCATAACCCCCAATGCCATAGCCTTGACTTACGGAGGGAAAAGCCCCGTGGCACATAAGCTCGCCCGCGAATGGCATGAGGAAGCGGACATCACGCGAGCCTACCTCGACAAAGCCGCGAGGAAAATGAAGAAATGGACGAATACAAGGAGACAGCATGTTGAGTACAAGGAAGGTGATCAAGCCATGATCAAGCTCCTACCCCAACAGTTCAAGACTTTGCGGAAAGTTCACAAGGGGTTAGTGAGGCGCTACGAGGGACCCTTCTGAGTTGTTCGACGTGTGGGCAACGTCTCGTATCAACTCCAACTTCCGCCAAGACTCAAGATCCATCCGGTCTTCCATGTGAGTCTTCTCAAGCCATATCACGAAGACATGGGAAACCCAAGTCGCGGAGAATCGAGGCACGCACCAACCGCCGTTGTCACCGCGCTCGACAAAGATGTGGATTACATCATTGCGGACCGTGTGGTTTCGAGGAGGGGCGTGCCAGCACATAGCGAGTACTTGGTGAAGTGGAAAAATCTCCCCAAGAGCGAAGCCACTTGGGAACGTGAAGATGATTTGTGGCAATTCGCTGAGCACATCCAACGCTTCAAGCATGAGAGCGCGACGAGGACGCCGCGAGCTTAGGTGGGGGAGGATGTTGCGGACTGCCCAATTCGCTAGCCCAATTGCCCACAATTTCGGGCTAGAGAGCCAACACAAAGCCAAGAGTGCTAGCTTGGCCCAATTCCGGAACATTCTAGGCAACTCTAGCACGTGAGCTTGTAAATACTCTAGAATTCTCCTTACAATTCCAACACATGTAAATAGCTAGGAAGTGGTAGCTATTGGCAAGCCTCCCCTATAAATATGGGATGGCATTCGGCATTTGCATCCAACAAACACTACAACAAGCATTGTAAGCCACTCAAGCATTGTAATCTCTCTTTGTGCAATACAATTTCCCTTATTCGGCTCAATTGCTCTTTTCTCTAGTTCGAGAAGCTCTAGGCTTACTTAGCAACATTTGGCAAAGTTGTCTAAGTGCCGCACGGGTTAGCTGCGCAAAATACTCATCCCGTGACATGCAGCTTAGAATGTCTCGAAGTTTGATTTATCTCAGCAGTGACTGCGAGTGTGTAAGAGTATTACCTCATAGGCAAATGATCAAATAGGTGGAGGTCCAATGCAAGCTCGTTGAGGCTTCAAATTAAATTTCAAAATCACCAATCCAACAAGAATACAAGTCACGAAACATGCACACACATACAATGCTTCATCAAAACAAGTTCTACAACGCCATCTCTCTCTTGAGGAATTGCGAAGAAGGTGACAATGGCGAGAATTTATCTTGTTTAATTTATTTTTCACTTACACGTCACTTGAGTTTTGAGAATTTATTCATGACCCATGGGTAAACCATATCCAAATCATTATAAAATAGTTTCTTACATCAAAACCCAAATATAATCCATTTTTATAATTTATCCAACTCAAACCATTTTATTTGGTTTGAGTTTGAATAAACCCATGGGTTGTGGGTTTATGTCCACCCCTAACCACAATAATGTTTTATCTTGAATATGATTTTCATAATAATGTTTTATCTTGAATATGGTTTTTAGCAATACCTACATCACAAAATATGGCAGTACCATACAAATGATACAATACATAGAAGCCATTTGACATGTCAACTTTCATCAATATCGTAGACCCTGTAATAGCCTTTAAAACACTTAATTTAACTCTAATACTACACCCCACCTTATCTAGCATACTAAGAAAAATTAGATTTCTTTTGAGCTCAGGAACATGTCTAACATTAGATAGCTCTCTGACTATGCCAGAAGACATTATCAACTAAATAAATAAAAAACTAAAAGAATGTTACCTTCAAGTATACTTCCCGTCTTTAAGGCAGTCAATCAAAAGTATAAGTAGCAGAATTATAACCAATCAGGTTGCCATTGTTATTTGTAGCCATGTGAGGTATTGCCATGTGATGTAATCACACCCATTTTTAATTTTTTGGGGTAATAGATTTTTCCGTGACTGTTTTCAATTCCTGAGAAATTATATTCCAAGTCAGAGGCTTTAATGTTGCCCCAAATCTATTTCCATTGTTGGGTTTACACATGCAAAGATTAATAAAATAAGCATAATCAGTTCAATTTGCTTTTTCCACTTGTGATCTACAAAAATATGTTAACGGAACCAATTTTAGACTATTGATGAAACCAATTCACTCTTAAAATCACAATACACAACACTCCCTGTCAAACTTCTCCACATGCTCTTTCACAATGGTAGAATTTGAAGGCCAAATAAATTTTCATTTGTTTAAACCAAAATACTTTGCTTTTAAATATTGGTCATCAAATATTAAAGAAATTATAAATTCATGATGGCTGCAATAAAATCTAAAATCAAAAGTAGTATAAAATGAAAAATGGCAAAGCTTTTCCTGGCCCAGTAGCAAACTTTAAAGCATGAATTAATATGTAATTTTTTTATCCCAAATTTGAACATGAATGATGTGTCATTATCTATCAAGTGATGACCTTATTGGCTGTTAATGTGAATTTTATTATAATTTTTCCCTTTGACAGAAACATAGAATTTTGAATATGTTTATGTTACCTATTGATCTTGCTTAATTAGTTGCTGGAATTATTCTTTAAATTTAAAAATAATCTTTTTTGCCATATAATGCGATACAATATTATTGAAAATCTCTAATTCTCAATGAATCACAAATTTTAAAAATTTATTATAAGTTTTATAGCACAACGAAATTTTTGAAAGCCAACTTAATCGTGGAAAACTTCAAAATTCTGTTAGAGATTGAAGGGAAAAAAGCGTAATAATATGTTGTATTCATTCCCAGAGCTCTATCAATTTAAAAAAAAAATTAAAACGAACGAAGTCAAATAAAAACTACGTGCAAGAAAGAGGTGAAGTATCTTGCATGGGGTGTGAGAAACCACGTGTCTCTCTGCCTTTAGGTTGATTATAATTACGGTTGAAAATGTAAAATGAATAAAGTGGTTTTCAATTGGAAGTGGGGGCTTTTGAGGAAATTGAGGGGTGTCAAAAGACGAACTATAAATTTATGAGTAATTTATATCCTACCCCCAAATGAATTGACATTTGCACCACACACCCCAAAGATTTAACTCGTTGCACCGCGCCCTCAATTCTATTATTTTCTCCGTTAAGTTTAATGGTGGAGGGGTAAAATTAATTTTAATAAAAATTTAAAGTTCGTTCCTTAAATTAATTTTAATAAAAATTCTCTTTATTGCAATTGAAATAATTTTTTTTTAAAAATAATAATGGTGACAATGTATATGTAACAAGAAGTTTTTTTTTTATTGCGATTGAAATAAAAACCTTTTAAAAAAATTAAATGAGCTTAAAATTTTGTTTTTTTAAAAAAAGGGCATGCACTCTATAATGAACCTTTTATTGGAGGGTATTAACATAAATATAAAATGTTGGACTAGGTTTTGTGTAATTAAATGTATTTGAATTCATATAGAGGGGCATTTTTGTCATTCAATCAAAAGTTAGATGGAGCCATTAGAAATAAGTGAAAAATTAACGGAATTAGGGACGCAATGCAATGAGTCAAATCTTTTGGGAGTGCGGTGTAAAATATCAATTCATTTGGGGGTAGGGTATAAATTACTCTAAATTTATTTTGAACTTCAAATTTATTGTCCTAAGATTGATATGCTTAGCCCATCATCATCTGTCTTTAGGTTTCCTGTGCAGCCAAATTAATGAAAGATCTCGGCTTGGACTTGACCATTAAACAGAGTCTATGTTGGATGTACTGATATATGGAAGAATTGCAACGCTAGAACTTTTCAGCCCTCATGTGAGTTGCCATTTTTATTCTTGTAAGAGTTATATTGTTGCAGCTCTGATATTGTTTGTGGTTTGATTTTATTTATCTTTTGTGCTCATATAAGGGTGAAGCATAGGATTTTCGGGGGGATGCGGAGTCATCTGAGCTCGTTACAAGGTTCAAACATTCAAGAGAATAAAAAAAAAAAGAGTGACAATTAGCTTTCATCATTTGATTAGCAGATGTTTGACATTGTTGAAGCTCACGTTAGAAAGGGATATCTTAACAGTGGCCAAGGTTTTGGGATTCTTCGCAATTGTGCGAAATTTGGACTCTTATATAGGCTAGTAATGTTCTGTCTGTTCCTTTTAATTATCATTTGCCTTAGTTTTCGACGATCAATTTTCTATCAGAAGGTCGACTATCCCCATTGAAACATTCATAAACGTCAGAAAGTAGATTTAGTCTTTTACGTGTGAGAACCAATTAAATGTCTTCTTTCCCCCCTTATCTGTTGCATTCTTGCACTGATGAAGTTATGCACTTATTCTGTAGAGCTATGGTCGTCCTGCAGATAATGGTCGTTGACTTGCTCTAATGAATTTTTGTGGTTATTTTATGTTACAATGCATTTTTCCCCCTTCTGTCCGTTTTAATATTAATGAAATTTTAGCAAAGGTCATTCCACTTCCGCTTTCACTCTATTTTGACCGTTTCTTCTGCAGATCGGAATAATTGATACTGATTGCAGATTAATTGGACTCCATTGTACGATGGGTTGTTCAAGGTATGTGGTTTGATGCTTACTGTTCTCTTATGTGCATTATTTTCTATTTTTTATTTAATTCTTTTTATGCAAAATTAACAAATCAATTCATTTTTACATATTATTAGGTATTCCTTTGATTCTTCCCCGTGCTTTCAACTGGAAAACTTGGGTACTGTATATGTTCGCTGTGCATTTGTTAGTACTTTCAACACTCCAAATTCATATTTCTTCGTGTGCACAAACTGGCAACAGAGATAAAGTATAGTTATGTATCTGCGTAAGCTGCATTGTAGCTTGAAAAGCCTTGAGTTTGGTTCTCTTGTTTGATTGGGTTCAAGCATATTGAATTGCAAATGGCAAACCTATTATTTGTCAGTTAGAGATTTTATTTAGTATATTATGTGGCGGAAAATGTTGGGACATTTATTAATCAATAACAGAAAGAATTGCAAAAGATTTGTTTCTATGCTCTTTTTAATTGGATGTTAAACCTGTAATCAGATTTTGGCATATAAGTTGTTGATGCGAGATTCTGGTTCTCCTCATCCTACGACCAGGATCTCTGCTCGATCAACTTCACCACGACCAGGAGGTCTCCGCGTAAGGCTTCTTCCCCGGAGGTTCCTGCGCACACAGACAAGTTAGAGTACGCCGGTTGTTTTCCCGGCGCAAACCCTCCGACGCTCAAGTCAGATATGAAGGTTCGGGGAACGCTTGCCACAAATCTTTTGGCCCTTAGATTGTTTTCTCTCTTTTAGAATCAAAATTGCTAACCCTTTTACCTTCGTTGGCTACCTTTTTATAGGCTTCCTCTGAATCCCAGTTTTCCGCTTTTTTCGAGACGGTCTGGGGCTCTGACTGCTGCGTTATGGGCAAACGGGGGATCTTGCGTGTTACGCCATGGTTCAGGGGAAAGCATGGCTGTCGTGGTTCTGCGAGATCTTGCGTGTTACGCCACGGTTCAGGGGAAAGCGTGGCTGTCGTGGTTCTGTGAGATCTTGCGTGTTACGCCACGGTTCAGGGGAAAGCGTGGCTGTCGTGCCTAGATTCTCGGGCTGGAGAGCATGTCTTGCCAACTGCCGTCGACCGGGTCTCCTCGCCTATCGACCTCTAGCCGGAATGGCCGTATACCTCTTATAGGGAATTGGCCTCGCGGATGACAACATCGTGGACGAGCAGTATATTTCTGCTCCTGTTCCTCCGCGCACCATGCTTTTACGGAACACACCGGTTCGCAGGACTCTGCCATCAGATATCTGCTCGTCATATCTGCTCGTCATTCCTGGTCTCGTCGAGGTATTTCTCCCAAACAGTATCTCTCCCAAACACCGGTCCCCCAGTTTCTGGTGTTGGGTAATGTAGTGGACCAGCAGTGGAAACTCGACGGTTTTTGCTCGCGTGGGACTGGAAAAGGCTGCCAAGAGTCGTGTCGCATTTAATTGCGGATGCGGTGATGTGGCAGAAATCTACCCCTCCATTTGAATTTCAAACCTACGGTTGCGAGATTCTCGGAATATGCGTCATTAAATGCTGGCAGCCCAAGAGTTTGCTTCTCAGTAAGAAAACCCAAAATCTTCAAACACGAACTCGTCATTTCCCCCATTCTTGTCTCTCCGGCGGATGAACCTCGGCATCAAAGCTGTCATCCCTGTCTCTCTCTGACCGAGTCCCTGCTTCAGGTATTTCTTCTATTTTCTCGGTATTGGTTAGTTGTAGGTAATTTCCTTTCTCTCTGCTTTGCTTGAGGTTGTAGTTGGCGGTGGTGTTTTGGTTAGAACTTAGGATATGTCGAAGGGTAAGGAGAGGGTCGTTGAGGTTGGTGACGACGAACTAGGTTTTTTGCCTAGTCTGCCCGCTGATTCTGCTTTTGACCCCGGGGCCCCCTTAAGACCCACTAGGTCTAGTGTCGGGACTAGCGCTAGGAGGATGTCCCCCCAAACGACCTCCACGAGCGGAAGTAGTGGTGAAGAGGGATCTTCTGGCTCTGGAGGCACCTTGAGTGAGAAGGGGGAAGGTGATTCTGGTGAGGTGTCTCCATCTGGAACATCACGACCAGAAGAACGGGGTACAGTAGGAGGTAGAGCCTTGTCGCGTGATTATGCCATTGATTACATGTCGTGTACGACCACGTTTGACGAGCTCAATGACCTCCGACTTAGGTATAGTATTCCTGGTGAGATACCTCTTAAGATCCCAGGAAAGAAGGATACACCTAGCCGGCCTCCTAGGGGATACGTTACCCTGTATCTGGAGAGCTTTAAGTATGGGCTGAGGTGTCCCTTGCAGCCTTACTTTGCCCGGATACTTAACGGGCTAAATCTGGCTCCTGGTCAGCTGAACCCCAACGGGTGGAGAGTGCTCTCTGGTCTGTTCATATTGTGGGACAGATGTTGCCAAAGCGAGCCCACGGTTGATGAGGTGAAGCACCTGTACCAGCTGAAGAGCAGCCCTAAAGATGCCGGCTGGTACTACTTCCAATCTGGTACCAAGAGCAGGAAACCCATAACTGATCTTCCAACTGGTGGTGGTGGGACTTGGAAGAGGAAATTCTTTTTTGCAGGGGGTCCCTGGGGTCAAGTTGCACAAATAGACGGGAAGGATTGTCGCGTCCCACCCCGTTTCACGGTCCCAGGTTGCCTGCTCGCTTTAGATGTCTTGTATCCATAATTGTTCTTGCTGTATTGGTTTGTCTCTAACCAAGTGTCTGTTTGTGCTGTAGTTTCCTGGGGTGTTCATTTCCCGCTCCGACCTGGTCAGCTTAAACGGGTCGAGGCTGTACTGGCCAATTCCTGCTCGAGCCGAGAACTGCTATCTACATACAACTTCCTCGAGTCTCGGTTGATACTTCCTGGCCATAAGATGGAGGACGCAGTGATTGGAGCTCTGACCAGGAAACGCTCTCAGCCTCCAACAACCGATAGGGACCAGGACAAAGATGCTCCCGCTGCGAAGCGAAAGAACATCGTGCAGCAGGTTCCTCCCTTGCAGGCTCTCCCTCCTGCCTCTGCTAAAGTCGGGGAATCCAGTGGAGCAGCCACTGATCCTGCTTCCTCTTCTCCACCTGTTGTGCCTCGGTCTCGCTTACCCGACAGCCGACCAGAACACTTGGTTCCCTATCTCAATGAGTTGTCTAAACTCGTGAGCAAGAAGGACCTGGAGGGCTTTGACGGTTGTACCCTGGGCGAGCTGGTGGGAGCCATGCAGTATAGCGCTTTCCATCTCAGCTGCATGGGCACCTACTATAAGGCCAAGGTTGGCCGTTACGACAGGAAGATGAAGGAGGACATTCAATCGGCGACGACCAGAGCTGACGTTGCCGAGAAAAAAACGGGGGAGCTAAACGTTGAGAACCTCAAGCTGATAGACCAAGAGTCTCTTGCTCAAGCAAAAGCCATTACCCTCGAGGAGGAGCTGACCAAGGTCAAGGAGGATCTCCAAGGGCAGAGGGCTATGTATGAGGCTCGGCTCGAATCTCTCCGCGATTCCCACCGAGCTCATGTAGAGAACTTGGAGAGGGAGGCCGACAACCAGTACGACCAGGGACTTCGGCATTCCTATCGTTGTATCATGGCCGTCCTCGGGAAGCAACACCCTGATCTGAAGATGGATGACCTTGCAGCTGGTGTTGCTCAACATATGGACGAGGAGGCGGCCAAGGAAGATGCCGAAGGGGTAGAGCCGATCGTGATTGAGGAGGGAGACTCTCCTCCTCGTGCAGTCCCTGCTGATGTTGGCGAGGCGAGCGCCCCTCTGGATGCAACTGGTGATACTCCTCCTGCACCTAAGGAGGTCCAGCCAAACGACGCTGCTGGGCTTACTGATCCACGACCTTCCTGATATGTTTCTTGTATTGTAATGAACAATGTTTGTGAAGATTATCTGCTTTGTTAATTATTAACAAATTAATAGAAATATTTTTGATTACTCTCTTGTGTGGTAATTACGGGAGCCTGCTCGTCTTCGTCTGGTCGAGCTGGCTATGGCTTGGTATATGGTTTTGCCACCTACCTTAGAAAATTTTCCGATGTTCGGGATTCTGCTCGCCTTTACGCGGTCGAGCAGATCCCGCCATGCTTGGCTTCTGTCTCGCCATAAGACAGGCTTTGAGACTCGGTGAGCCTTTGCGTGCCTTGGGTTTTTCGAGGGTTGGGATTCTGCTGCCTTCTCGTGGACGAGCAGATCCTGGCACGCTTGGCTTCTGTCTCGCCATTAGACAGGCTTTGAGACTTGGTGAGCCTTTGCGTGCCTTGGATTTTTCGAGGATTGGGATTCTGCTGCCTTCTCGTGGCCGAGCAGATCCTGGCATGCTTGGCTTCTGTCTCGCCATAAGACAGGCCTTGAGACTTGGTGAGCCTTTGCGTGCCTTGGATTTTTCGAGGATTGGGATTCTCCTGCCTTCTCGTGGCCGAGCAGATCCTGGCACGCTTGGCTTCTGTCTCGCCATAAGACAGGCTTTGAGACTCGGTGAGCCTTTGCGTGCCTTTGATTTTTCGAGGGTTGGGATTTTGCTGCCTTCTCGTGGCCGAGCAGATCCTGGCACGCTTGGCTTCTGTCTCGCCATAAGACAGGCTTTGAGACTCGGTGAGCCTTTGCGTGCCTTTGATTTTTCGAGGGTTGGGATTCTGCTGCCTTCTCGTGGCCGAGCAGATCCTGGCACGCTTGGCTTCTGTCTCGCCATAAGACAGGCTTTGAGACTTGGTGAGCCTTTGCGTGCCTTTGATTTTTCGAGGGTTGGGATTCTGCTGCCTTCTCGTGGCCGAGCAGATCCTGGCACGCTTGGCTTCTGTCTCGCCATAAGAAGGGCTTTGAGACTTGGTGAGCCTTTGCGTGCCTTGGATTTTTCGAGGATTGGGATTCTGCTGCCTTCTCGTGGCCGAGCAGATCCTGGCACGCTTGGCTTCTGTCTCGCCATAAGACAGGCTTTGAGACTTGGTGAGCCTTTGCGTGCCTTGGATTTTTCGAGGATTGGGATTCTGCTGCCTTCTCGTGGCCGAGCAAATCCTGGCACGCTTGGCTTCTGTCTCGCCATAAGACAGGCTTTGAGACTTGGTGAGCCTTTGCGTGCCTTTGATTTTTCGAGGGTTGGGATTCTGCTGCCTTCTCGTGGCCGAGCAGATCCTGGCACGCTTGGCTTCTGTCTCGCAATAAGACAGGCTTTGAGACTTGGTGAGCCTTTGCGTGCCTTGGATTTTTCGAGGATTGGGATTCTGCTGCCTTCTCGTGGCCGAGCAGATCCTGACATGCTTGGCTTCTGTCTCACCATAAGACAGGCTTTGAGACTCGGTGAGCCTTTGCGTGCCTTTGATTTTTCGAGGGTTGGGATTCTGCTGCCTTCTCGTGGCCGAGCAGATCCTGGCACGCTTGGCTTCTGTCTCGCCATAAGACAGGCTTTGAGACTTGGTGAGCCTTTGCATGCCTTTGATTTTTCGAGGGTTGGGATTCTGCTGCCTTCTCGTGGCCGAGCAGATCCTGGCACGCTTGGCTTCTGTCTCGCCATAAGACAGGCTTTGAGACTCAGTGAGCCTTTGCGTGCCTTGGATTTTTCTTACAGTTTGAAGTTCCATCAATTGCAGGTTTTGATTTTACATGAACTTGCTTTGACAATAAGGGTGAAAGATAAACGGTAATGAACATGAGCAAAAATAGCTTTCACATGTGTACAAATCTTGCTGGAAGTATTTCTGGAGGTGTGCTGCGTTCCATGGGCGTTTCACCTCGTGGCCGTCTGCGCGAACCAGCTTGTAAGCTCCGGGTCCCGCTATCTGCTTGACTCTATATGGCCCTTCCCAATTCGGTCCCAGCACTCCTTGAGTCGAATCTTTGGTGCTCTGATTCACTCTTCTCAGTACCCAGTCTCCGACCCTGAATTGCCGTATGTTCACCTTCTGGTTGTAATACCGAGCAACCCTCTGTTGGTAAATGCCTGATCGTTTGGCTGCTTGCTCCCTCTTCTCCGTTAGCAGATCAAGATTCAAACATATCTGCTCGTCGTTCTCCTGCTCATTGAAATGATTTGTCCGGTGTGTGGTCGTTCCTATCTCAGCCGGCACGACCGCTTCATGTCCGAAAGCCAAAGTGAAAGGTGTCTCCCCAGTTGCGGTTTTGTGGGTTGTTCTGTATGCCCATAGCACACCTGGCAGCTCGTCAACCCACGCACCCTTTTTTGCTCCGAGCCTGGTTTTCAAAAGCCTCTTGATGGTCTTGTTGGCTGCTTCTACTTGTCCATTCGATTGAGGGTGAGCAGGCGAGCAATACTTCAGCTCTATCCCGAGGTTCTGGCAGAAATCCCTGAAGCTGTGATTATCGAACTGCCTGCCATTATCCGTTACCAAGGCATAAGGGATCCCGTATCGACAGACCAGGTTTCTCCACACGAAGTCTGTTGTTTTCTTCTCTGTGATCCTGCTAAGGGCCTCTACCTCTATCCACTTCGTGAAGTAATCTATAGCAACTATTGCATGTGTTGCTGCTCCTCGTCCCTTTGGCAATGGGCCGATCAGATCAATTCCCCATCGAGCAAATGGCCAAGGGGAGGCCATAGAGGTGAGCTTCTCTGGGGGCTGGTTAGAGAAATTTGCAAAACTCTGGCAGCTTACACAACTCCTGGTCTTCTCTTGCGCATCCCGGTGCATTGTCGGCCAGAAATATCCCTGCCTTAGAACCTTGTGGGCCAGGGACCTCCCGCCAGAATGATTTCCGCAAATTCCTTCATGTACTTCTCTCAGTACGTAATCCGCGTCGTCCTCATCCAAACACCGAAGGAACGGTAGTGTGTATCCTCGCCGATACAATACCCCATCAATCATCGTGTATCTCGAGGCCTGGGCTCTAATCTTCCGAGCTCGCAGCTTATCTGGTGGTAATGACCCGTCTCTAAGGTATGAAACTATCGGGTCCCTCCACGAGCATTTCTGTTCTATCCGCAGCACCCCCAAATTCTGCTCGATACTTGGGCCGGACTTCACCTCCAGAGGGACCGACTTTGGCATTTTTGGGTCGGCTACTGCTGCCATCCTAGCCAAAATGTCTGCTCGACTATTCTGCTCCCTGGGAATTTGTATCACCTCCACTGCCTCGAATTTCCCCATCATCTGCTTGACTATCTTCAGGTATTGCTCCATCTTCTCCTCTCTTGGTTGGAATCTTTCATTGACATGATTCGCAACCAGCTGGGAATCAGTTCTGATCTTAACTCTGTCTGCTTTCACGGCCTGAGCCAATTCCAGACCTGCTATCAAGGCTTCATACTCTGCCTGGTTATTTGTGGCTGCAAATTCCAATTTTACAGCATAAGAGATCTCCTCCCCCTCTGGGCCTTCCAAGACAATCCCTGCTCCTGAACCCCGCTCCCCTGACGACCCATCCACAGACATCTGCCATACTTGAGTTTCGTCACTGCCTATAACTGCATCTTGTTGATCTAAGCATACTTCGGGCTCTGTGAACTCAGCTACGAAATCGGCCATTGCCTGGGCCTTTATTGCTGCGCGGGGTTTATAGTCTATGTCGAACTCGCTCAGCTCTACAGCCCACTTGACGAGCCGACCAGAGGCATCTGGCTTGTGCAGAGTTTGACGCAATGGCTGGTTTGTTATTACCGAGACTGGGAATGCTTGAAAATATGGCCTCAACTTCCGAGCAGCAACCACAAGGGCAAGTGCCCATTTCTCCAACGGTGGGTATCTGGTCTCAGCGTCGAGGAGGGCCTTGCTGGTGTAGTATATCGAATACTGAACTCCTTCTTCCTCTCTCACCAGAACAGAACTGGCGGCCCGATCCGATACCGCCAAATACAGATATAACTTGTCCCCCTCCCTCGGTGTGGACAGCAGCGGAGCTTGTTGCAAGTATTGTTTCAAGTTCTGGAAGGCTTCCTCGCATTCTGGGGTCCATTCTGTTTTCTTTCCCCTCCTTATCACTTGAAAGAATGGCTGACACTTATCTGTAGCCTTGGATATGAATCTGCTCAACGCCGCCAACTTCCCCGTGAGGCTCTGCATCTCCTTCAGGTTTCGAGGAGACTTCATCTGCGCAACCGCCTGAATTTTCTCGGGATTCGCTTCAATCCCCCTATGGCTCACCATGAATCCAAGGAATTTCCCTGACTCGACCCCAAAAGCACACTTCTCCGGGTTGAGCTTCATCTTATACTTCCTCAAAAGCTCGAATGTCTCATCGAGGTGTCTGACATGTTCCTCCGGGATTTTGGACTTGGTGATCATGTCATCCACGTACACCTCCATGGTTCTCCCAATCAACGGCTTAAAGACTTTGTTCACCAGCCTTTGATAGGTGGCCCCAGCATTTTTGAGACCGAATGGCATTACCCTGTAATAGAACAAACCTTGGTTAGTGATGAAAGCCGTGTTCTCCTCATCCTGCTCGTGCATGGGGATCTGGTTGTATCCCGAGAACGCGTCCATGAAGCTAAGCAGACCGTGCCCAGCCGTTGAGTCTACTAACTGATCGATCTTGAGCAAAGGGAAGCTGTCTTTCGGGCACGCCTTATTGAGGTCTGTGAAATCCACACACATCCTCCACTTGCCGTTTGCCTTCTTTACCAACACTACATTCGATATCCACTCAGGGTAACTGACTTCCCGAATGAACCCTGCTCCCAGGAGCTTCTCCACCTCGCCATTTATAGCCTCATACCTCTCCTGGTTGAAGCACCTCCTCTTCTGCCTTACTGCCCGAGCACCTTTCTTTATTGCCAACTTATGACATGCTACCTCAGGGTCAATCCCTGACATGTCTTCATGTGTCCAAGCAAACACATCAGCATGAGCCTGTAAGCATTTCACCAACTCCTACTTTCGCTCTCCCTTAAGTTTCGACCCGATTCTGATCGTCTTTCCCCGGTTCTCTGGCCCCAGGCTTACGGTTTCCAGATCCTCTACAGGTTCTTGTCTGCCGTTCTTGTTTTCCACTCGGGTATCGAGGGATGTTATCTGCATTGCTTCCCTTGCTGCCGAGGAGTAGCAGCTTCTCGCGATCCTCTGGTCTCCTCGTACCACTCCTACTACCCCATTCACCCGGTACTTCAGAGCCAGATAATGGTTGGACAACACCGCTTTGCTCATCCTTAAAAATGGCCGACCTAGGATCATCTGGTAAGGACCTTCCTCATCCACTACGACAAAGTCCAGCATTATTGTCCTTTCTGTCGGGGAACTCCCAATTGTGATAGGCAGTTCGACCACGCCCAGCGGGACCAGCTTCCCTCCTCCGAACCCCTTCAAGGAGGTGTTGGTGTATTCCAACTTCCGGTCGGCTATTCCCATCTCTTCCAGGGTTGACTTGAATAACACATCAACTGAGCTCCCTGTATCAATCAATATCCGGTCAAATTTCTTGCTGGCAACAGTAGCCTTGATGACTAAAGCATCCTCGTGGGGGTATAGAACCCCTTTCTCATCCTCATCCGTCCACATGATTGGCACTTGCCTGACCCTTGCTCGTTTGGCTGCTGGGGTGTTGAAGAGTATCTCTTTACTGGTCATGGCGTACCTAGCATAATTTTTTCTGGATCTGTTGGAATCTCCGGCCAATGTTGGGCCCCCAGCTATCACCCTTACTGCGGGCTGCTCGCGCCTCAAGTCTCTATCACTCTGCTCCCCTTCACCTGCTGTGGCCACCGTCAGGAAAGTCCCATCCACAAACTCGTCCAGGTACCGATTTCTCACCAGATCTTCGACCTGGGTCTTGAGATCTCTACACTCTGCTGTGGTATGGCCATGGGTGCCATGGAACTTACAATAACGTCCTCTATCCCTCCTGTTGGGTAGCTTTGTTATTGGTGTGGGGAGGTGCAGCAGCCCTCGATCCTTTATGGCCTCGTACACCTCATCCAGGGACATCTTCAAGGAAGTGTACCGCCCATAGTCCTGGTCCTGGTCGATCAGGTGCACTGCTCTTTCTCTGTTTGCCCCGCTCTGAGTCGGGGGCGGTGGAAGCACTTCTGGTCTGCTCGTTCTGCTACCGTGGGAATATCGATGAAGACTAGCAGATGTCGAATCATGCCTTCTCCAAGGCTCCCTAGCTGGGGAACGAGGAGGTTGCGCCCTGCTGCGCTGATACTGTGGTGGCCTCTGATGAGGCTGGTAAGCAGTTACCCGACCTCCTGCTCCACTACCGGAGGCCTGGTGGTCCCTCCTCCTAATCGGTCCATTCCCCGGTAATGCTTTCTTCTCTTTCCCCCCCGACCCTTCTAACTGGTCTGTCTTAATCCGTGCAGCCTTCTCCTCTTCAATCTCGATGTCTCTCTTAGCCTGCTCGTATGCGGCTACGTACGTTTGAATGGCTGGGCTTCTCAAATTGTACCACAGCCTTCCTATCTTCACCCCGTCTTTCAACCCCCTTAACGCCTGAGGGTGGTTGAAGGCTCCCAAATCGAGGACAGCCCGATGAAACCTCTTGATGAATTCCCGAAGGGTTTCTTGCTCCCCCTGTTTCATGCTTTTCAGCTCCATCATGTCATCCTCTGGTGCCATTGCCCCACTAAACTGCTCGGCGAATTCCTGGCACATCTGCTCGAAGGTTTTAACGCTGCCCCGAGGAAGTTTCCTGTACCATTCTCGTGCACGTCCCTCAAGGGATAGTGGGAACACCCTGCACCTTTGGGATTGAGATAATCCTTGTACCCCAGTTATGTCGTTGAAGCGCTCTATGTGCACCAGCGGGTCAGTTCTTCCCGAGTATCTGAGGTCTGGGAGGCGGAAATCTCTCGGAATAACCGCCCTCATGATCTCTGCTGCGAGCGGTGATTCTCCGTCCAGCATTATCCTCCAACCAGGGGCCCTGTTCCTTCCTTGCATGTCGTCAATTACCTGCGCTAGTCTGCGCACTTCCTCCTCCAGCTGCCCTGCACGACCAGGGTCACGTGCAACAACTTGATCCCGCTCTTGCTCTACATCATGCAAGTGTTGCCTCAACTCTGTTTCCTCCGCATTCACCACCCCGTCGGCCTCGTCCGAAATCTGTCTTGCCGGGGACTGCTCTCTTTCTCTATGGAATTCTCCCCGCAGAGGCACGTTACTTCTCTCACCACCATATCCCCCGGTGGTTTGACTTCTCCTCGCACTATCGGGACCCTGTGCCACTCCTCCGCCTCTCACCCTTCCCTCTTGGGTTACCCTTCGCTCGCTCCGCAGCTCATGCAGGATGGTTGTCAAGGTCTCCATCTGTTTTTCCATCCGTTCCATCCGGTCGAACATGACTTTTTCCCGTGCTTCACTGACTATCTCCCTCAGCGCCACGGGGTCGTGAAGCCTCCTATCGCCTCCTTGTGCACTACTTCCTCCTGTCTCCATTGCTTTTCACTTGCTTCACCCCTCTTCTTGCTATCAACAGAAGCTTTTTGCTCTGTTCCCCACAGACGGCGCCAAAATGTTGATGCGAGATTCTGGTTCTCCTCGTCCTACGACCAGGATCTCTGCTCGATCAACTTCACCACGACCAGGAGGTCTCCGCGTAAGGCTTCTTCCCCGGAGGTTCCTGCGCACACAGACAAGTTAGAGTACGCCGGTTGTTTTCCCGGCGCAAACCCTCCGACGCTCAAGTCAGATATGAAGGTTCGGGGAACGCTTGCCACAAATCTTATGGCCCTTAGATTGTTTTCTCTCTTTTAGAATCAAAATTGCTAACCCTTTTACCTTCGTTGGCTACCTTTTTATAGGCTTCCTCTGAATCCCAGTTTTCCGCTTTTTTCGAGACGGTCTGGGGCTCTGACTGCTGCGTTATGGGCAAACGGGGGATCTTGCGTGTTACGCCATGGTTCAGGGGAAAGCGTGGCTGTCGTGGTTCTGCGAGATCTTGCGTGTTACGCCACGGTTCAGGGGAAAGCGTGGCTGTCGTGGTTCTGTGAGATCTTGCGTGTTACGCCACGGTTCAGGGGAAAGCGTGGCTGTCGTGCCTAGATTCTCGGGCTGGAGAGCATGTCTTGCCAACTGCCGTCGACCGGGTCTCCTCGCCTATCGACCTCTAGCCGGAATGGCCGTATACCTCTTATAGGGAATTGGCCTCGCGGATGACAACATCGTGGACGAGCAGGATATTTCTGCTCCTGTTCCTCCGCGCACCAGGCTTTTACGGAACACACCGGTTCGCAGGACTCTGCCATCAGATATCTGCTCGTCATATCTGCTCGTCATTCCTGGTCTCGTCGATGTATTTCTCCCAAACAGTATCTCTCCCAAACATAAGTTATTTCAGAAATTGTATACGTGTAAGGATGCATCTGTTATAATTTTTATGGATACTGTGATCCATAACTTCTCTAAATATTAAATGCTTCATTTCAATCAGGCCAAACAAGGAGAGAAGAGGATAGAGGGCCTGGTGAGATTACAGTTCAGGGAAGCAGAAATCAAGAGGGTGGAGGCTGTTGCTTCTGGAAAGATTTCCGCTGAGACACATTTATTGAAGGAGAAAGAGGAGTGTTTGAAGGAAATTGAGGTTCTCAGGACTCAGGTAGATGGGAACCAAGAAGTTTAACGTTATTTAGTAACAATTTGCCGTTCACACTCGACAACTAGTGTTGTATTAGTGATAATATACATAACTATTACTTTGAACGGTCTAATATTTTCAATGTTGATGTATGTATCTGAACAAAAAATTTCTTTCAATAAAACTTATTATTATGTAGTTTATAATTTTTCTTTGTTTCCTATGCACTGGGTGTTCTTCTTTTCGGGTGCGTAGGTTTGACTAGTAGTATGGCCTAAAAGTTAAGTTCATATATAATTCACATACCAAAATTTATGAGTTATTATATTTTTTTTTCCAGTTATTGTTATATGAACCAGTATACACATAATATTTCATGCTCGTGAAAACATGAGGGAGAGATTACATCCATTTTATTTCTGTATTTTATATTATCTGCCAATTTCTCTCCAATGTAAGCAGCATTGTTATACATGAATAGCAAATATTTTACTACAAGAGAAGAAACTTATAGTTCAAACCAAACTCTTGTATCAACAACATTAACCTCAACCATTGAATCAATTATGATTTAAAGGCTAGGATTTTGTCGTATTGATTGAAGCACAAATAAATAAACTCTATTGAAAATACATGTATAGTAGTGAATATTGTCTGTGGTGTCATACAATATTCTTTGTGGGTATATTATTGATTTTATTTAAATTATGAGAGGATCACAATTTATAAAAAATAAATAAATAAAAGGGTTGCAATTGAGAAAGCAATAGCCTTCAGTTTGGCCTCCTAATTTTCTAGCATTTGGCTGATGCATAGGAACAAATTAACGCAATTGGCAACCACTTATTCTTTGGAAAAAAACAATAAAAATAAATTAATTAATTAACAAGGCAATCCCTAATAGAATTCCACTGAACTTAGCTGAACCTATTTGTCTTTTGTGTGCAATAAACATATGTCAGAGGAGTTGAAGAAAGTGGAGAATGAGATATGAAATTGTCAGTAAGCAGCATAATTTCAGGAATTTAAAAGCAAAGCAGTACCTGTTCACTGGTTTCAAAGTTTGTTCGATTTCTCAGGCATTGGAGCAATGCAGCTAAAGACTCCCTTCAGCTCAAGGGCAGCTATTACTTCTAACATTTCCATGCTCTTTACACCGACTTGATGATTCTGCGATATCTGAAGAGGTAAAAGATTTGCAAATAGCAGAGGCAACCACAATGAAAATATAATGCCATTTGGGAAAAGAAAAGCAAGAACATATTAAACAACTGGACCTATGTTTTCATGATTTTATATATCATTAATCAGGAATTTTTCATACGAGCATGTGACCAATGAAAATTTTTAAAGAAGCTCCAAATATACGATAGCATTGAAGGAAGTACTACTAAATGTAACACATTTCAAATTGCATATTTCTTACTCTCTGCAGCCACCGGCATCTCGAGCATCATTGACATCATCATCTTCGTCATCCTGTATGCAGCATATAGTTGGAACAAAGAAATGTTAGAATCTATATCCATACTGTAGAGAAAAAAAAACTTAACTCATAAAATTTGTTTAGACGAAAATACACGTGAAAGTTTGTAATTTCTTATCAAAAAAATCTGTGGACAAAACTTGTTTAGTAAGAAAAAAGTAATCAACTACATTGTCAGAGAAAGTAGGGGAAGAAAAAAAAAATATGTCAGCTGCTGAATTCTTATCAAGGATTACTGGTGATTTTCCTACAAATTCGTTTAAGAGCTGATCAATACCAAAATAATAATAATAATAATAATAACACGATAAATTTTAATGTTCTTTAGGCGAATCAATTAGGATTTGATTATTATGTTTAAATTTGGCACCATCTATTTTTTCTCCTCCACCACAATCCCCATCTGACAAATTCCACCTCTGTTACATAATTAACGAGGCAGGCCTTGCTCCAGAGGGCTGCTGCAGATGTAAAAGATTTCAAGATTTCAATATGGTACATGCATCTCCGATACAAGGATTGAGGAAGCATACTTTGTTAAAAACATGAATTAAAAGCAACATGTCATGGACATTAAAAGTAACAAAAACCGAAACGGATATACACTCTTATAGTATAGTGACCACAACTGTAAAGCCAAGTAACAGTAACTCCATGCCCAGATAAAGTTAGCATAATGTAAACATCAAATTTATCAGACAACAGGAGTAGATGTACTCTTTTCCAGAAGCGAATAGATAGTTGAAATCAAATACAAAATTAAACGGAGAAAAACGAAACATACCCAGAGAATTTGTGCCATTTGTGTACCCATAATTCCAGTTCCTGAAAAACAAAATGAAGAAGTATAAAGATAACTTGAGTTGAATTGCTGGTTGCCCGAGAGGAGAGAAGAAGGAAATAGAGGAACAATGATTTTGTGGGGGAAAGAATACGAAATTAGGTGATGGGAGTTGAATGGGAACTGGAGAGAATAATATGGTTTTGGGGGGAAGCTGAAAAAGTGTGCTTCATTTGTGCGGGAATATGTGAGGAAAGGTCCCTTTTATAGTAAGTTGAAATAAAAGAAACGGTGCGTTTTAGTGCCTGGCGCTTGAGAAATTGTTTGGAAAGGGTCGAAATCTTTGAAATGCGATAACGGAGGTCCGATTGAGGTGTTTTTTTTTTTTAAACTGCATAACTTTTCGAGAAATAAAAGAAACGGTGCGTTTTAGTGCCTGGCGCTTGAGAAATTGTTTGGAAAGGGTCGAAATCTTTGAAATGCGATAACTTTGTGCTCGGAGGTCCGATTGAGGTGTTTTTTTTTTTTAAACTGCATAACTTTTCGAGAAATAAAAGAAACGGTGCGTTTTAGTGCCTGGCGCTTGAGAAATTGTTTGGAAAGGGTCGAAATCTTTGAAATGCGATAACTTTGTGCTCGGAGGTCCGATTGAGGTGTTTTTTTTTTTTAAACTGCATAACTTTTCGAGAAATAAAAGAAACGGTGCGTTTTAGTGCCTGGCGCTTGAGAAATTGTTTGGAAAGGGTCGAAATCTTTGAAATGCGATAACTTTGTGCTCGGAGGTCCGATTGAGGTGTTTTTTTTTTTTAAACTGCATAACTTTTCGAGAAATAAAAGAAACGGTGCGTTTTAGTGCCTGGCGCTTGAGAAATTGTTTGGAAAGGGTCGAAATCTTTGAAATGCGATAACTTTGTGCTCGGAGGTCCGATTGAGGTGTTTTTTTTTTTTAAACTGCATAACTTTTCGAGAAATAAAAGAAACGGTGCGTTTTAGTGCCTGGCGCTTGAGAAATTGTTTGGAAAGGGGCCAAAATCTTTGAAATGCGAAAACTTTTGTGCCTCGGAGGTCCGAATTGAGGGGTTTTTTTTTTTAAACTGCATAACTTTTCGAGAAATAAAAGAAACGGTGCGTTTTAGTGCCTGGCGCTTGAGAAATTGTTTGGAAAGGGTCGAAATCTTTGAAATGCGATAACTTTGTGCTCGGAGGTCCGATTGAGGTGTTTTTTTTTTTTAAACTGCATAACTTTTCGAGAAATAAAAGAAACGGTGCGTTTTAGTGCCTGGCGCTTGAGAAATTGTTTGGAAAGGGTCGAAATCTTTGAAATGCGATAACTTTGTGCTCGGAGGTCCGATTGAGGTGTTTTTTTTTTTTTAAACTGCATAACTTTTCGAGAAATAAAAGAAACGGTGCGTTTTAGTGCCTGGCGCTTGAGAAATTGTTTGGAAAGGGTCGAAATCTTTGAAATGCGATAACTTTGTGCTCGGAGGTCCGATTGAGGTGTTTTTTTTTTTTAAACTGCATAACTTTTCGAGAAATAAAAGAAACGGTGCGTTTTAGTGCCTGGCGCTTGAGAAATTGTTTGGAAAGGGTCGAAATCTTTGAAATGCGATAACTTTGTGCTCGGAGGTCCGATTGAGGTGTTTTTTTTTTTTAAACTGCATAACTTTTCGAGAAATAAAAGAAACGGTGCGTTTTAGTGCCTGGCGCTTGAGAAATTGTTTGGAAAGGGTCGAAATCTTTGAAATGCGATAACGGAGGTCCGATTGAGGTGTTTTTTTTTTTTAAACTGCATAACTTTTCGAGAAATAAAAGAAACGGTGCGTTTTAGTGCCTGGCGCTTGAGAAATTGTTTGGAAAGGGTCGAAATCTTTGAAATGCGATAACTTTGTGCTCGGAGGTCCGATTGAGGTGTTTTTTTTTTTAAACTGCATAACTTTTCGAGACGAATGCGGTGGTCAAGTTCCGAAGGAGCTTGGGGGGCTTTTTGAACCCTTAATTTTACAATTTTATCATGTTTTGACACATTTTTCGTACCACGAATTTTTTAAACCTAATATTTTTTTACCCTAAGACCTTTTAATTTTGATTCGACCACAGAAAACAACAACTTAAATGTCCAATTACGATGTGAAATCATTAATTATTTGTTTTATTATTAATTTATATTTTACTTTTTGATTTAAATAATATTTGTGCCCATAGTTACAAGAATTCATGGTGGCTCAGCGGTTGGTTCGAAACTTTATTTGTGATTTTGACCTCCATGTAAAGGGTTCAAGCTGCAGCCAAATCTTTGTATCTTCTTTTCGAATATTAAGGCAACTTCCCGCGCAGGTAGCCTCCAATGAACTGCGGGAAAGGGCAACGGGTAGGGGACAAGCAACTGAGTTTCTTTGGGGTAGATTTTTTGCACAGACGCAGAGCATGGGGAGACGGACTGAGCTGATAAGCGTTGGACGCGGTCGCGAGCACGTCAGGGCGCGCGACGAGGCTT
>NW_006262022.1:11312309-11372066 GCF_000493195.1 Citrus x clementina
TTATTATGACAGCTAACTATGGCCAATGGGCCGTGCCGGCACCAATTGTCGGCCCATAAGGGCTCGTGGGCCGTGCCGTGCCCATATTTTTTTCAGTTGAGCCCGGCACGGCCCACGGCACGAGCCCTCTCATGCCGTGCTCGTGCCGTGCCGTGGGCCGTGCCCAAAAAAAGCCCACCAACTTTTTTTTTTTTTGCGTGCTTAAAAAAGCCTACGTGCCTAACGTGCTTTATTCAAGCCCACGTGCCTGACGTGCTTTTTTAAGCCCACCAACATAATAATAATAATAATAATAATATTCAAAATCATAATCATATTAATTTTTATTAAGATAGCAATTAACATTTTTCTTGTGTATAAAATGAAAAATATTTCATTCACAAATGAAACATATCTCTATTAAATATTAATTAAGTTATGATTTAATATTAATATGAAAAATATTTTATTATTAATTTTGTAAAAAAAAAAATTTTTATTTATAATATATAAATTTATGATATTTATAATCTTATTTATTAAAATCATGATATTTAGTTATTTACTTATTCATTTAATAAATTATAAACGTAAATAAATAATTAAATAAAATTAAATAACATTATTCATTTAATAAATATCATAAATAAAATTATGATATTTATAATTTTATTTATTAAAATCATGATATTTACTTATTCATTTAATAAATTATAAACATAAAAGATTAGAATATTTATTTAAACTAAGATTTAATGATTTAAATTAATTTTTAAAAGTCTATGCTAAAAAATATATTAAAACATTTAATTTCAAGATATTGTACTTTAATTTCATAACATTTTATATTTACTTTTTGTTAAAAAAATTTACTTAGATATATTTTGGCCCACGTGCTATTAATGGCTCACGGGCCGCGTGCTAGCCCACTAATGAACCGTGCTTATTACGTGCTTTTTCGCGTGCCGTGCTTTGGCCCATCTCTTATCGTGCCGTGCTTTAAGGCCCGCGTGCCTAAAATTCTAAGCCCGGCACGGCCCACTTGCATGCCGTGCCGTGCCGTACGGACACGTGCCGTGCCCGTGCCGTGCCACGTGCCGCCCGGCCCATTGGCCATCTTTAATGACAGCTTATACTCACAAATATCGAAGAGATACTCACACGAAAAATATGAACAAATGTCTATTTCTACTGATACATAATTAAAACAAATGATAAAAGTTTTCGAGAGGAGACTTCAGCATTATTTTCTTCATTTCTTTAAGCAGTAACAATATTTCAGGTACAAGTAGAGTTGACAAAATTTGACACGACTCGATTATACGGATACGACACCAATAAATAGATATGGGTCATCAAATTTAACATGTTATTAAATGGGTTGGGTCTGGGTCGATTATTTTCGTATTGAGTTAGTGTTCAAGTTCTTGACCCATTTACCTAACTAATGACATGATTATATTTTCTTTTAAAATTAATTTCTAGGTTCTTGTTATTGGAACTCAAATATTAAACATGATTATCTCTTTTTATATTTTTGGGAAGAATAGACACTTTAATAATGTAAGTGTGTAAAATATCAATACACATGTATATTTTATGATATTGATATATAGTGTTATTCACATATATATAATTGAAATTTTAATAGTGTAAATGTGTAATATTTTGGTGGGTGTGTGGTGAAAAATATATAACATTTGTTAAATATATAAATATTAAATAGGTTATTGGGTAACCTATTTATTTTTCATGTTGGGTTTGAGTTTTAATATTTTGACACGATCATTGGATGAGTCATCTTTAGGTTGACTTAAATTTGACACGATATGAAATTAACACGACACAAACACGATTAGATAGTTTTGCCAGTTCTAGGTATAAGGATGTTAGCTCTGTGTGACGCAGCTCAACCAGATTACACTCAAGGCACGGCCTCACGTGGACAGGAGGCATTCTTATGTGTACGTACAGTCGATAAAATAATCATAAAAAGAGATTCGGATCTCAAAATCGACTTTTATTATTTTCTATAATCAATTTCCAATAATATCTACGTGATTACTTCGAAATTTAATATCGCGGTAGGTACTCGTGGACTGAACCATAAACGAACTATACTCAGATGCCAATATTTATATTATTTTGATATATCTTTGATCGATTAGTGTACGTCAACACTCATTAAGAAAAAGAGATTCATTTTATTGGATTATCAGATTTGACAATTTTCAAAACATGTGTGTGTGTGTGTTGTAAAATATTATTGAATTATCATATATTATAATATAATGTTATAATTCAAGGAAAATATTAGACATTTTGTCGTTCAGAAGTGGTTGAAGAAGCCTAGCAAAAGGAAAAATAAACTACTTGGTAGCCACAGGAGCTCATGTATCCATAAAAGCAATTAATATGGTTAGTCACATGTGGTTGAGGGATAATGAAAGAGGCCGTTTGTATTTTGGTGATATATGTATGATTTATGGGAGTTATAAAACAACGCTTTAATTTTCGCATAATTTCAAATAATTTTGTAACTTACATTTGGAATAATGACCAAATTTCATTTTAGTTCGTGGTAATTGATATTGATAGTGGTTATAATTTAGGACATTCAACCCCCCAACGTTTAGGAAAAGGGACAAAAAATCCCTCAACGTTTTAAAAATGACTTATAATCCATTTTCCGTTAATAAACACCATTTGTTTTAACAATAAATTTATTTTTAATTTTTAATTACTATTATACCGTTATAATAAATATAAATTAATATATTGATTTGAGACATGTCACAATTAATAATTTTTTTAAAACTAAAAATTGAGATACAATTACATTTTTGCTCAAATTATTTACTATAAATTATACCTTTCTAACAATAATAATATTAACAGCATAAGAGTTAACATTTTAACAAGGAAAATTGCTTTAAAATTTAATAATCAATTCCCCTGTTTTAGTTCAATCATTGAGATAATTTCACTGGCTGGTGTCTAAGATTCTCTAAATGTTTCAAGTCTTTCCGTCTTCAAAATTAAAATATAATTACAATACAACTAATAATTACTTGTAATAGGACAAGAAACAAATGAAATTATTTCTATATATGATGGTATAGCTTAAGGAGTATTGATTTGGTTCAGAATCCTAAATTTTATTAAAGTAAAAAAAAAGTTTTTAATTCATATTTTTATAATAGAAGGTCATTATATTATTTAACTATATAGTTTAATAACTTTTTGGGACTTTAAAAATTTCAAAATTCTGAATTAAAACATATCTAATAATTTAAATTACTACACTTAAGCTAAAAAGAAAAATTATATCGGTCTGTAAAGGCCAAAGGGCACACCATGACCACAGATATGGCGGCGCCCTTCTTTTATGGGCAAATATTTGTATTTTACTGAAAGATCTTATTTTTAAAGAGAAAATTACTCTTAATTGGGATAACGAAAGGACTCCAACGCACCCTCCATTATGAGGGTAGAAAGTTAGGAACGAGTTAACACCAGTATAGCCTCAAATCTAGTTAAAATGACAAGCTGCTTTTAAATAAAAAGTTTCCATTTCAGGACTTCCAAAGTTCACCATTATATTTCAAAGTTACACGTTATCAGTTATACGAAAAATTAGTGGGTGGGAGCAACTAATTTTGACAACGGCCCGTTAAAATGCAATAAACAGTAGGTCATCTATAAATGAAGGGCATTCATTTTTCACCAATCACCGGGACAAGGAAAGCTTGCAATTATAGAGAATGGTCGTTGCATACTCGATCATCTGTTTAATTAGAAAAATCGTATTCACAAGCCAACAAGGATAAATAAATAAATAAAAAGCCGATAAGGGAGTTCGAGCTCATATATGTTTAAAGAAAATAACTAAGACTTATCTGATCGGGCATTGGACAAAATTATGGTTCGGGTAAAATGAAATAGATCTGAACTACTCGAATCGGTTCGAGTTCAGGTTCCATTTTAGATTTGACCACGTCTATTTTGTTGTTTATAGACTGAGCGCTCACTCTTCTAAAATCCTTATAAAATTCCTCTTAAGTTTACACCATTGTAATTAGAGTGATGATACAGCCACAAACTCTTGTACAAACATATCTTGTACGAATTGATGTGGCATTAATTCATTGGTTGAATGAAAATATAAAATAATAGAAATAAATCATGTGGACAAAAAAATATTTAATTCAATCAATTTTATCATGCCACATCAGTTTGTACAAGATTCAAGTAAAGAGAGACAAACTACTCGTCATCGGTGTCGTAGTTTTGGCATAGTGATTGTAGTCCGGTGCTGTCCTCTGATTTGTTCTCTGATTTTGCAATAACTTTGGTGCCGGAGACCGCAACTGGTTTCGTGATTACTTGAATCCGTATTGATGAAGACTTTCGAGGCGCCTTGGCATCACGTTCAGTTTCTGAAACAGTTGGATTTTCTGTTGACAACAAAACAAATAAACATGAAATCTGTCAGTATGCTTTAAGTGCAAGCTCAAATTCCACACAGATCCAATACACAATTCATTGATTGAAATAATTCATACAAAGCCACACGGACATGACAGTTTGCGCGCGTGAATGCATCAACAAAACACTAACAGTTACTGACCTACTGATTTGTGCACAATGGAGTGTTTACTTATCAGTAATGGGAATGAGAATTCTGCAATTGGAATTAATGACACGTTTACTTGTAGAAGTAAGGCTTGGAATCGAAATCGAAATAGTGTTGAGCCCACAAATTTGGGAATCACTACCTGAGTTCTAATTCCAAATGGGGAGCTACGGAATCAAGACTCTATTTCCAAAAATGATTTTTTTACCCCTAGTTAAAATTCCTAATACTCATTTTATCCTTAATTTAAATAATAATTAATAATTAAAAATAATAAAATTAAAAATAATAATAAATATTAAATTATAACTATAAAAAGATTTTAATAAATAGTAATAATAACTTATTATTATAACTATTATTATTATAAATTTTAATTATAATAATTTCTTCATAAATAATAATTATAATTATAATAAATAAATAAATCAATAATAATAATTTCATTATTTATTATTAATGTCATTATATATATTTAAAATTTATATAAAAGTGCAATGCATTTTTTTGTTTAAATATGTCGTGGTTTTATTGAAAAATATATCATGTACATAATACATAAATAAATATTTTAGAAATTTTTCTGTGAAAACTTTACTAACGTCCCATTAATATGTCAATTACAATTTATGCACATATATATATATATATATATATATATATATAAGTCCAATGCATTTTTTGTTTAAATATGTTGTGGTTTTGATGATTTAGACAAACTATAGATAATTAAAAATAATAAAATGAATCGGAATGAGCTGGATCGGAATAGACTGGAATCAAAATCAGAAATAGGAATCATAATAAGTTATTTACTTGAGCTGTAGGAATTAGAATCGAAATGAAATTCATTTCCATTGATATGTTTACTTTGTCTTGAAATCGGAATGAACTATCATAATTTACTAAAATGTCCTTTATTAATTATTGTCAATTGGTAGTAGTAATAGTAATAATAATAATAATAAGGACATTAACAATAAATAATGAAATTATAATTATTATTTATAGATTTATTTATTTATTATTATTATTTATGAAATATTATTATGATATAATTTATCATTATTATTATAATAAGTTATTACTACTACTAAAATTTTATTTATTTCATTATTGTTATTATTACCAATTGACAATAATTAACAAAAGGCATTTTAGTAAATTATGATAGTTCATTCTTACATGCTAATATAGTTAAAATAAAGTTTCGGTACGTAGTTTGCAGCTAGATTGTTATGTGCTTATAATCAATTGTAGTTTTATTTTACTTTTTTCATTGCTTGAGAATTCTAAAATTTTCTATGACTTTTTGGAACATTGACAGTTGTCAACTTGACGCTAATTGATCTTCCTCGGCTCACAAAAGCAATGGCTGGAAAGTTATATTTGTTTCCTTTCTTTTAATTTTGGTGTTTGCTTCTTGTATTTCAGGCCTTTTAGCTTTGTTTAATATTATTTTCATTAGCATTGGCAAGTGGCAGGGCATGTTGTTAAGATGAAATTTTTTCTAATTAGTAATTCAATTCATTACTATCTTTACAAGTAACATGTCCATGGTCTAAATTCCAGAGCTAAAATTGCGGTTGAAAATCATGAGCTGGTTATGGAGATGAACACTGTGCTTGAAGACTGTGGCAAGATCAAGAAGTTTGCCAAGTTGCCACGGGGCGTGACTGAGTACGATCTCATGGCATCCTATGACAATATTAAGAATTTAAACCCACATAAACCTGACTCTCACATGAGTTTAGTTTATGCGGGTTTGATAACATTACAAAATAATTTGACCAACACAATGCAATGAGGAGTAGTTACCAAACATAAGATTATAATAATTTAATATTATAACGAATGTTAATACCATGTAATGAGTGCTACCAAACATCCCATACAAAACTAGATGTATTTATATTAGCAAAAGACAAATGCAGCAATAAGCACAGAAAATTTCAACGCTACCAGGTATGATCAAGTTTATTTATATATTTATTTTTTGACCAATGGTGGTAATTCTAAGCAAACATATCTCAAGGAACACACCGTAATTGTAATAGCTACTTTAATTAACACAACATACTTATAGGTCAACCACACTAATGGAAATCATCAATCCATTATATTAGTGCTTATTTTTTCATTACCAGACAACATGAGAAATAAAAGTAAAATTCTTCTGCATACCTCTTCAGATGGATTTTAATTCGTAGGCATTACAATAACAATAATTTCTAGTGTTAGCTGGACTAATTTACTACTAAATCTGCCAAAACAAAGGCCCTTATTTACACCTAGGGTTTCATAGTCATCGACTACATCAAGTCTATAGAATAACCAAAAGAACCCTAGAAATTGACGTAAACCCAATTCAAAGAAAATGCTAAATAAGCACAAATTAGAAGTATTCATCCAAACTAGTTCAGTGATTAACACCTACGATATTATTAAATAAAACAAAACTGTAATCCCTAGATCAGTTTCTAAATTACCTATTCTAGTGGCCAGATCAATAATGCAAAACCAACCAAGCATCCTCAACAAGTCATTTTGGCAGAGATAATATAGAACGAATACAGAGGTAGCATTGGCAGAGATAACAACAGCTAAAACTTAGAATTGAATTAGCTTAAGAATGGCGGAGAAGAAGCAAAACCATCTCAAGGACAGCTAAGCGCAGTACCAGCATACTTGAACGGATTTGACAGCATTGGCAGCGTGGGCGTTTGATAGCTTAGACAAAGTTAGGGCTGGGTGTGTGTATGACTGTGTGTGAGTGTGTCGTTTTGATTGTGAAGGTTGAGGAGGAAGAGAAGGAGAATTGGATTTAGCATTTGCGCGACCACTGCTTTGTGCTTTTCTTTACATTTTTTATTTTTGTTTTCCAGGCAAACCGGATTGGCTTTTTATTTCAGTTCGGGTTCACTTGACCCGAAATAAAATCTATCGGTTTCTAAATTTAAAACCATCGGTTCTAAGAGTTACACCAACCGAATCAAACCCGAAATACCCGACCCAAATGTCTACCAAGCAGTCAAGGTTGTTAAAGAATTGCAATTTACAGTTGGTTTAGGATTTCGGAGCGGGACAAAATCTAAGCTCGGATTTAGCTTATGGATCCGGATATAATAGGATAAAAATATCGGGACTTTTTTAACCTAGGTATTGACCTACATTTTTTTTGTTTTTGCATTTTTTTATTTTGTAAATTATTATTTTTTATAATACTTAGCAATGGCAAAATATTTATGTGGGAAGAGATCCTGCTATAATTCTAATTTAAGCATCGTTAAAAGAAAGTGTCTCTTGTCCGTTGGTTAGACGGGTTGAGTATGAACATGACACTTTGGCCTACACCTACTGTTAAACCTGATGTTAAAATTGGTCACTTATTTAAAAGGACACCAAATAAAATAATATGATTAAGAGCGTAAAACGTAAAATTAGTAGCTTGCCAATTACTATCTCGTTTTAAGTTTTGAGGATAGCAAAATTTACTCTCCTAAATAAAAATATCAAAAGTCAATTTTAAAGACATTAATCCTATTGTTTACGAAAAAAAATCAATTGAAAGAGGTTCTTTATTTTGGATTTTACAAAACATAATCATCATTGATCATAAATAATCGATATATGTGTATGTGGGCATAAATATATTTAATATCCCTATTTATTAACATATTGATTATTATATATACATATATAGATATATGTATGTATGTGTGTGTGTGTGTGTGTATATATATATAATTTGAAACTGATTTTTTTAAATTCTTAAGATAATAAAATTGAGGTATTGTATGTCTTTTAGTTTAAAATTTATAATTTTTTCAAAATTTGTGCAAGATATCAAAATAATAAGGGGGATATAATTTATAAAGGATAGGGATGGGTATAGGTATTTATATTTCTTTATGGGAATTTACCAACCCGTATCCATTTAAACCCACAATGCGTAAGGGTCAAGGAAAGAGATTTTTTCTATTCTATCGATACGGTGTGAGCATTGGCCATCCCCACATTATAGCAGGCCCACTGCCATCCTTAATAAGAGATCAAATTTGTGTTCAAACATTAAGACACATTTCACATGACCCATTAACACTTATTACTAAAATTTTAATTATTTAATAAATTTAAATTTAAATTTAAATTTTTTAAAGATAAAGTATATTTACTTTGTTTAATATTGTATAAAAAAAAGAAATTGATTTTAAATTTGCTAATTATATAAAGTTGTCAGAGACCCATAAAATCTTTACTAGGTATTTATTGTAAAGGATGAACAATGCTTAGGAAAGAAAACTCTCATTTTTCTTCTTTTGTTTTTATGAAAGACCATCAATGGACCAAACTATTTTTATTTTAATTTTGGGCAAGTATTCTTATTTAAATAGTTATATAAATTTGTGTACTATATTGTTCAATCATATTAAACATGATGAATATTAAGGTTTTCTTTCATTTGTCTTCAAGGGTGTGGTTGAGTGGTTGTCAAACAACTTTATTTGGCTGACCATCTGAGTTTGAATCTTTATAAGGGTAAAGGGCTAAAAAATGAATTTAGACTTTGTCTATACCTTAACTTTTTGAAAAAATTATTAAAATATAAAGTTATATTTTTTAAAAGAACCTAAAATAGTCGATCAAATAATACGATAATAGTAAAGTATGGATTCAAGTTTGCATTTTTTTATCCAAATAAATTAATAGATGAATTTGAGTCTACGTAATTTAGCATGACAGAAAAACAACTCAAATATGACCCATTACCATGCCTAAATGTGTGGGTGCTTGTACAAATCTATGTCCAATCAAGCTTGAGTCGAACCTGGTGCCTAAGGGGCCAGGCCGTGCTTCAAATGTGTTGGCCCAGATCGACCTTTTCAAGTCCAATGATATTGTTCTTACTTAGTTACAGTTCTTAGTTTGTATCACAACTAATGTGTCACTAATCCAATTTCACCATTTGAAATAGAAATAATAAGTTTTAATAAATAACTATCACTTAAGTCAATTAAATAATGACACATCATTTACAACATTAGTTGAGCTATAAACTAATTACCTCAACTAAGTAAGCATAACATTATTGTTCTAGTTCACACTCGTAACCCGAGCTTACTAAAAACGCTTGGGATTAACTCGATTCTCACTATTTGGGCTAGGTTTGGCCAGGCCATACCTAGGTCAAACTATTTTACCATCCCTATATCAATACATACCGTATTGTCTCCCACGAATGGTCATATTTACTTTTTATCTTTTGTATCATAAAATTAAACTAAATTTATCAGGGGTGTTCATGGATCGGATTTTGGAGATTGGACATGAATCCATATATAGTCCATGACTTCTAAGATGATATATATTCAATTCAATTCATAGATTAGTAAAATTCAATCTAAATCCAATCCATACATCAATAGATGGGATGTAGATTTGACACAATAATTCACATCTAATCCACCATTTTGCCAATTGATTTAGGGGTTAAATTTTTTTTAATTATATCCAATCCACGAATTAATTAAATAAAATGTAATATAACAATAATTTTATTACTGATCAAATTCAATATTGAATAAGATTTAAATTAATTAATTGTTTGAATAATGCTAGAATAATATATTCAAAGCTTCAAAATATAACACACTAAAAAGAAAATTGAATATTTGTTTATTTTTATTATTTAGTTATTTTTATTTTGTATTATTATCAGTTAAAATATACTACAGTGTTAATGTAACTACATTTTAACTTATTTATTTACTAGTAAGTAGTAGTGCTACATTTATAAGTTTTATTTTTTAATTAAATAAATATTTTTATTCTTTTTGTGAACTCACTGATTTATGCGAATTTATAGAAGTAAATTCATATCCAATCTACCAACTATGAATTTTTAATCTAATTCAGTCCACTAATTCACAAATTGGTTTTTTACGAATCGAATTTTTGCAAATTAGATGGATTAAGCAAATCAGATTGAATTATGAACACTCCTAGAATTTATAACTTTTGTTATCAATTTGATATTCTTTGCCACAAATAAAACATGACTTTATGTGTTAAATCAACATTTTGTTTTATGTTAAATTCATTGGATGGGCTGGCGGCTAAAAGTTTTTTGGTTCAGTAGCCCAGACGGGATCGGGACCTAACCCAGCCAATACGATGACAGGTAAAACCCGAACTGTATGCACTAGTATACATGCCCCAGGTATGGAAAATGAATATCCGGATAAGTCCGGGCAAGGATTCAAGCACGGTACAAAAAAGCCGGAACCCAAATTCGTGCCCCTTTTATTAATCAGTTAAAAAATATAAATATAAAATTACAAACCCAAAATCCAAATTAAACTCTAAATCCGTATTACATACCGAAACAAGCACGCCACTTCAGTGCAGACGCTCCTGTAGCTCTAATGCTCCAAGCCAGTACCCACCACGGCACACCTCCACGAACCTCTCTCTGCGCGTCGGCATCATCGCTTCTCATTTCTTAGCTGCTGGCCTTGGTGTGCGAATTCTCTCTATTCTCCATCATCAATTCTTCACTGTCACAACTCACTTTCTTAGCCTACAGTCGCGTTCGTGCAGCCATCTCTACTCCACCATCACAACCACGAGGCATTGACTTTTTTTCCAGCTTTAAAAAAAAAATGATGAAATTATTATTATTAGGTGTTATGCATTATGTTTTTCTTGGATGCTATGCTTAGATGTAGAGGTGGCAAAAATACTCGCCTGGTCCGGATCTGGACCGTACCCGGGTATTGTGGGTCGGGTATTATTTAGTTCGGGTACGAAGCCGGGTCGATCTTGGGTATCACTTGATAAACTCGGAACTTAGATTTTATTAAAAAAATATTATAAAATATATATTATTTTAAATATTTATATTTATTTGACTCATTTATTAGACATATATAAAGTTTTAAACACTTAAAGTTTATATTTTCATGTCAAATTTTATTGAAATAAATTTAAAACTTATAAAATTACCAAAAAATAAAAAATATATACACATATAATATTAAAAAATATAAAATTCAGGTACCCGGATTAAAACCCGGCCCGGACTCGAATCCGGACTGATTGCATCCGGGCAGGGTTTGGTCATTGCAATACCCGAACCCGGCCCGGGGTTTTGCCATCCCTACTTAGATGATTATTTTTTATAATAATAAACATATGTAATAGGAGCTGAATTAGGCTACTTTTAACTATTAAATTAATTTGTTACATAATTATTATAATTACATAGTTTATTATATAATATTTGTTATGTAATATTTTTGTTGGGGAGGAGGTAATTTTAGATGATGATGATGATGGGCCACAATCATTGAGCAGCATGACATAAAGTTGTGATTTACTTATTTTACATGTATTTTAGAATCTTTTATTAATTATTTTGCCAATTGTTAGATATTTTGAGATTTTCATATGTTATATTAGTAATTGGTATCATGATTATAAATTATGATATGTTGGATATTATCGTTATTTAGATTTATTTGTGATTATTGTGTTGTTGAATTTAAATTTTTGATTAAAATTGAATGAATTTAGGTTAGAAATTGAATGCATTTAGGTAATAAAAAGTAGATTGAATTTTTTTTTTTATTTACTATTTGTGTAAAATTTGCACTATTACAAGTTTTTTTTGTTCAGTTTGAATCAGGGATGGCAAAATCCGGGTCCGGTTCCGGGTTCGGCCTTCCCGGTTCCGGACCCGGATGTCATTTTCTTTTTACCGGACCCGCATATAACCCGGATTTTTTACATGCGGGTCCGGTCCGGGTTCAACCCGGAAAAATTAAGGGTTCCGGATTCCGGGTTTGAAACCCGGATTGTCTTTTGAATTATGATTAAAAAATGAAAAAAAAAATTGGAAACTACAATTCAATCACAAATTAAAACCGATTAACCTTTTTTTTCCGTGAAATTCAGGCAGGTACACAAGATAGATCTTAATATGAAGGCGTTGCAAATACTACCAACAAAATTCAATAAATTAATAACCTAATATAGGAAGTGGATGCACGAAAATTACAATTAATTTTGAATTGTAATGGCATCAAAGACCGTGGCCCACCCAAATCCACCATGCAATGCCATCAAAGACAGCCCCCACCATGGAATATGACAAACAAGAAGCACAGGCGGGCTTAGAGGTGGAAGCTAATCCAGGCGATTTTGCAACAGTTGAACAATTGAGAAGGAATGGTGGTCGCAGCAGTGCAGAGAAGAGGAACACAGCAACTGATGATGATAATGAACACAGAGAAGAGAAAATGGCCGAAGTGATGACGACGACGACTTGATTTGATGAAGAGAAAAGGAAATATGGTTGGCGGCCGGCGGATGTGAGATTTGAGAAGAGGAATGCGAATTGCAAAATTAGGGCCGGCTGTGCGCATTATTATTTCCTTCCTTTCTTTTCTATTTATATTAAAAATTATTAAAAATTTAATATTAAAATGAAAGATATCCGGGTCCGGGTTTCGGATATGCGGGTTCACCTAAACCCTGACCCGGACCGGATATCATCCGGGTTCATAAAATCAAATCCGGATCCGCATTTTATATAACTGCAATACGGGTTCAACCCGGACCGGATTATCCGGGTTCGTCCGGGTCCGATCCGGGTCCGGGTTATTCTGCCATCCCTAGTTTGAATATGCGGGTAGGAGAACCCCGGCTTAAAAATCCGTGTTTGGGCGGCGTTGGGCTTATGTTGGCCCGCATTGAAAAAATCAGGGTATGAACCATGGTTCGGGTGGCCGTTTTATCCATTCGGGCTAATCTTGGGCGAGTCCAAACTCGAGCCGAACCCAGAATTTTGCCATGCCTACTTAGCCAGCTAGCCCAAATAAATGATTTTAAAATTCTTATTTACTATTTTATTATTTATTTCTTTAATCTATTTTTTCACCATCTGAAATCATTGCGAGTAAATATGAGCTCTACAGCAGCAAGTCATGTCTCTCACTTCAATGTCGGGAGCTCGCTGATATAATTAATTAATTCATCAATCTTTTAATACTAGAAAATCAAATCTTAAATATTATTTAATTATTTCTTTTTTGTGATTTTTAATTAATCAATTAATTCATCATGGTTAAGTTGTACTTTTTTAAGTTCTGAAGGGGTAGTTTACGATTCATTTCTATAATATTGTGAAAAAAATTAACCCATGATATTCAATCATATGTATATTATAATGAGAACACTACAAATTTACTATTTAAGTCAATTCAAGATAAAGTTTATTATGACAACTTATACTCACAAATATCGAAGAGATACTCACACAATAAATATGAACAAATGCTATTTCTACTTATACATAATTAAAAAAAATGATAAAATTTTCCAGAAGAGACTTCGACATTATTTTCTTCATTTCTTTAAGCAGTAACAATATTTCGGGTACAAGTAGAATTGACAAAATTTGACACGACTTGATTATACGAATACGACACGAATAAATTGATATGGGTTGTCAAATTTGACATGTTATTAAATGGGTTGGGTCTGGATCGATTATTTTCGTATTGAGTTAGTGTTCAAGTTCTTGACCCATTTACCTAACTAATGACATGATTATATTTCCTTTTTAAATTAATTTCTAGGTTCTTATTATTGGAACTCAAATATTAAACATGATTATCTCTTTTTATATTTTTGGGAAGAATAGACACTTTAATAATGTCAGTGTGTAAAATATCAATACACATGTATATTTTATGATATTGATATATAGTGTTATTCACATGTATATAATTGAAATTTTAATAGTGCAAATGTGTAATATTTTGGTGGGTGTATGTGTGAAAAATATATAACATTTGTTAAATATATAAATATTAAATAAGTTATTGGATAACCCGTTTATTTTTTATGTTGGGCTTGTGTTTCAATATTTTAACACAATCATTAAATGAGTCATGTTTAGGTCGACTTAAATTTTATACGATACGAAATTAACACGACATGAACACAATCAGATAGTTTTGCCAGCTCTAGGTATAAGGATGTTAGTTCTGTGTGACGCAGCTCAACCAGATTACACTCAAGGCACGGCCTCACGAGGACAGGAGGCATTCTTATGTGTATGTACAGTCGATAAAATAATCATAAAAAGAGATTCGGATCTCAAAATCGACTTTTATTCTTTTCTATAATTAATTTCCAATAATACTTCGAAATTTAATATCGCGGTAGGTACTTGTGGACTGAACCATAAACGAACTATACTCAGATACCAATATTTATATTATTTTTATATATCTTTGATCGATTAGTGTATGTTGACACTCATTAAGAAAAAGAGATTCATTTTTTTGGATGGTTATCAGATTTGCTAATTTTCAAAACATGTGTGTATTGTACAATATTATTGAATTATCATATATTATAATTGAAGGACAACATTTGTCCATGAGGTTCCTAAAAACGTAACTTTTGTGCAGTAAAATTAAAACGGATGGCGGAAGCTCTAGAAACCTCGGATAGGCTTCATTCAAAAACGAAAATCAAGAGGAAATATTGACGTTTAATGATCTCACTTGTAGTTTCAAAAACGACTTCGTGAAGTAGGAGAAAATGACTGAAAACAGCAAGCTACGAACACTGTCCAGAAAATAGACCTCTGCACGAACAGCTCTGTTTTGCCACGATTTGAGATCCTTAAAGCAACCCAATTGTAATGCCTCTAATAACTCCACACATAGAAATTTTTTAGGAGTTCATAGGATTTGGAATCACGAAATTTCGTTTAGAAATGAGAGAGATAATGGAGAAAAATGAATGCTAGTTCATGATGATTCATTCTACCAAATAAAGCCACCATTATCTTTTGGAAAAATATCCACCGTCTACTCGTTTTTTCCAACTTTTTCAAAAATACACAATTCTTTTTTTTTTGCTGGAATCCACCTGAAATTGCGTTTTGTTTCACTTTTCCACTTCCGTTTCGAATCCATTATAACATTACTGATGTCGTAGGGGCAAATCGGTCATTTCAGCAGAGCAACCCCAAACGACGTCGTTTACAACACATTGATCTTCGAACAATTCAATCCAGGCTTGACAGAGAGCTTTACTCCAATTGTTTCCAAAAAATCTTTAGAGATCTCCTTTTGTTATTCAACAACTTCGTAATTTTCTTCAGAAAAAGCTCTTAGGGCAAAAGATTTGACTCTTTTAATTTTCTTCAGTTGTAGCGCTAGCTGCTACTCAAAATGGCTGAAAGGATCCACCCCAAAACGACACCGCGCAACGAACAAGAGCCCTCACATCCGCCGGCGCTCGTGGCCGCAGGAACCTACGTCAACGAACAAGCTGCCACTCGTGCTCCCGCCGCCGCAAATCCAGCAGCACTACCTGCTGCTGCTTCCGTTTCTGTTGCTGCTCGCTGCTTCTCCTTGTCCTCCTCTTGGCCATCGCCGCCGGCATCTTCTACCTCATCTTCCGTCCCGAAGCGCCCAACTACTTCGTCGACGACAAGATCGGCATCTACTACGGAGAGGCAGCTCGGTGGAGGTCTACTACAAGGACGTCAGCTTATGCGACAATGTCTGGCCTCAGTTTTACCAGCCGAGCAACAATGTCACGGTTTTCAAAACGGCGCTGAAAGGATCGTCCATCGAGTTGACCAGCTCTATGCATAAAGACCTGGTTGCTGCTCAGACGAGTGGCAAGACAGTGCCTTGAAAAGAATGAAGCAGAATTCACCTTGTGAAGTGATGGAAGATGATGACGATGAAGAAGCAGATGACAACGATAATGATAACGATGAAGACGACTCGGGCGACCATAGCAAGGATAGTAAAGTAGAGGAGGAGAAGAAGATGATTTCTTTTGATTAGTTTAGTGTTTTACTAAGTTTGGGGGGGGGTAAAATAGTCATTTGACTAAGTTTCTGTTAGTTTTCCTAACGGATTCCAAACGGAAGTGGAAAAGTGAAACAAAACGCAATTTCAGGTGGATTCCAGCAAAAAAAAAAAAGAATTGTGTATTTTTGAAAAAGTTAGAAAAAACGGGTGGACGGTGGATATTTTCCCTTATCTTTTCAATAATGACACCAAACATTATCATGTGCTAGACCCACCCACTAAGCCATTATTTATTGAATGTGATCTTATCACTTCAATAATTTATTTAATCAAATTATTTTGAATAAATAAATAGCTAAATTAATTATTTTTATCTTTAATTAATTAATCCCATTTTGATAAAATCAAATGGTTAATTATGGGCTTCTTTTGTGACATGTTCTAATGCTTTCTCCTAATCCATATTAGGTCCAATAAAAGCCTAAAATTCTAAACCCAAAATTGGTCTAGAAGTCCATAATCATTTATGAACCGGAACATGTCCAAAATGGTCATTTACGTGCTCGATATTAGACATAATGTTTAATTGAGGATTTATGAAATTTATTTTGTTCCTTAGACTATTTATGGAACATCTAAATTTCTTTCTTAAATCATATTTAAGATATTTATATTCATTCTTAATGATTATAATATAAATACCAATTTTCCTAAAATTAAGAAATTTAACTTCTCATTTTCTAGTAACTCCTTTTTCATTTCTATTAGGTGTGTGATCTTTTAGGTTCTTTATTATAAGGTAGTACAACTATTTTAATGATAACTCTTTATTCATTAAATGATGCTAAACTCTTTAGTCATCAATTAGAACGTTTCTAATGACCTTAAGATACATTGGTAATACGCTTTGCCAATAATGATCTTAAGGTTTCTACAAGTCATGAGTGACACCTAGCAGTATTTCACAACCACCCAAATAACAAGAATAGCTGGATCTATAGAACCTATTCCATTGTATCTCTATGTCTTGGTCTCTTCATCATCCATGTCCAGAGAAAAGCACGACTAATGGTTTAGTGTGTTAAGCATTTATACTTTATCTCAAAATAAATCTAAATGAACTCAACATGAAAATATAATTTGAACTCCTTCAAACATATTTTATCTTGGCTAAGGATTTCTCATGCTAATTCATATTATCTCACAGGGACATCCCTTTTTTGTATAATACAAAGTGATGAATTCCATATTGGCCATACACTTGTCTCCATACATAGCCAACCATGACAACTATTGCTAGATCTCTTTCTTGATTATAAATCAATCAGAGATGTTTATGTACAAGATATCTGTGATGCCTCAGGTCTAAAGACCATTACTAAACATAGTGTCTATCACAATGTATAATAAGCCATTAACACTCAAAACCATATGGCTTATTATATTTGGTCAAGTTCAGTAAACTCGTTCTCTCAACAAGTACCTATGTGTTTGACTTGACATCTCATGTCAATGATATGAAACTCACTATTCATTTTAGTATCACATACTATAAATGAGTCATAACACATACTAGTGTTTATAAGAATTCATGACGTCCAATCGTAAATCCACCACTAGGAACTATTTTAGAAGTATAATACAAAGGTTACACGTTTCATATTCTCGACAAACTCGAGAATGTGTTCCTTAACGATTTTACTTCTTGGACTATATTCATTAAATTAATTTATGAATATTGATAGCTTTACCATTTTATAAATATTAAAATGCTATTCAAATACAATAATTTAGGGCATATTACTAACAATAATATAATGTTATAATTCAAGGAAAGTATTAGACATTTTCTCGTTCAGAAGTGGTTGAAGAAGCCTAGCAAAAGGAAAAATAAACTACTTGGTAGCCACAGGAGGTCATGTATCCATAAAAGCAATTAATATGGGTAGCGACATGTGGTTGAGGAATAATGAAAGAGGCCGTTTGTATTTTGGTGATATATGAATGATTTATGGGGGTTATAAAACAACGCTTTAATTTTCACATTATTTCAAATAGTTTTGTAACTTACATTTGGAATAATGACCAAATTTCATTCTAGTTCGTGGTAATTGATTTTGATAGTGGTTATAATTTAAACTATTAAAGGACGCTGATAATAATTTTGAACTTGTTCGCTTACAAAACCAAACAAAACCCCCTTTTATGATTCCATCATCATAATTGAATACTAATTGATATGGAAAATTAACCAAATAAGAGTTAACATTTTAACAAGGAAAATTGCTTTAAAATCTAATAATCAATTCCCTTGTTTTAATTCAATCAATGAGATAGTTTCTCTGGCTGGTGTCTAAATTTGGTGAAGATGCAGTTAATGTTTCAAGTCTTTCCTTCTTCAAAATTAAATTATAATTACAATACAATTAATAACTACTTATAATGAAGACAAGAAACAAATGAAATTATTTCTATATATCATGGTATAGTTTAAGCAGTATTGATTTGGTTAAGAATCATAAATTTTATTAAAAAAAAGTTATTAATTCATATTTTTATAATAGAAGATCATTATATTATTTAACTATATAGTTTAATAACTTTTTCGGACTTTAAAAATTTCAAAGTTCTGAATTAAAACATATCTAATAATTTAAATTACTACACTTACGCTGAAAAGAAAAATGATATCGGTCTGTAAAGGGCACACCATGACCACAGATATGGCGGCGCCCTTCTTTTATGGGCAAATATTTGTATTTTACTGAAAGATCTTAATTTTAAAGAGAAAATTACTCTTAATTGGGATAACGAAAGGACTCCAACGCACCCTCCATTATGAGGGTAGAAAGTTAGGAACGAGTTAACACCAGTATAGCCTCAAATCTAGTTAAAATGACAAGCTGCTTTTAAATAAAAGTTTCCATTTCAGGACTTCCAAAGTTCACCGTTATATTTCAAAGTTACACGTTATCAGTTATACGAAAAATTAGTGGGTGGGAGCAACTAATTTTGACAACGGCCCATTAAAATGCAATACACAGTAGGTCATCTATAAATGAAGGGCATTCATTTTTCACCAATCACCGTCACCGGGACAAGGAAAGCATGCAATTATAGAGAATGGTCCTTGCATACTCGCTCATCTTTTTAATTAGAAAAATCGTATTCACAAGCCAACAAGGATAAATTAAAAAAAAAAAAAAGCCGATAAGGGATTTCGAGCTAACATATGTTTAAAGAAAAGAACTAAGACTTATTTGATCGGGCATTGGGTAAAATTGGGTTCAGGTTAAATGAAATAGATCTGAACTACTCGAATCGATTCGAGTTCAAGATCCATTTTAGATTTGACCATGTCTATTTTGTTCTTTATAGATTGGTGGGGCTTCTATCACTATTTTAAAATCCTTATAAAACCTTTCTTAAGTTTACATCATTGTAATTAAGGGTGGGCATGAGTTGGTTTGGTTTGTATTTTAAGTCAACCCAAACCAAACTATAAAAATTTGGGCTCAACCTAAATACTTTTAACCCACCTCAAACCAACGCATTTGAGTTTGGTTTGAATTTTATTATCAAAATATTTTTTATTTTGATAAATTTAATTACATCAAAATTATAATATTATTAATTTTTATTAATTATTAAATTAATATTAAAATATGAAAAAATATAGTGGATAAAAAATTATAAATAATAGATTTTACGGTAACTTCATCCTTAAATTAAAGAATACTAGAAAATTAAATAAAGTTTAAAAACGAAAATCATTATTTCTAAATAAATAATAATAAACTTCGACATTCGATTAAAATTATACAATCAGATCATATTATTAAATTAAATTAAATTAAATTAAATCAAATCAAATTTATACTCCAGCCTACATGTCAAGAAAAAAAAAAAATTATAGTCTAACCTTAAGAAAATTTGGTTTGAAATTCTCACCTAAAGATGGCCAAAATCTATTCTAAAACGTGATTCTTCCTTACTCTTATAAGTGAATGCAGAAAACTAATATAAAAGGTAAAGCATAAAATTTATGCCTTTTGTTGAGCTTTCTTTTCAGAAGCTCGAATAGCAACTCATTTGGGCTCTGGCTCAAGAGCTTCAACAACTATGCTCTTTGTGGCCAGTTTGTACTCAGATCATACGAAATTTTTGAATTGAAAATAATGCAATTAATTTGTTTTCATTTATTTTGTTTAATATATTTTCTTCTGACATATCACCTTGAGTTTTAAGAATTTGTCCATGGCCCATGAGTAAATTATTTCTAAACCATCATGAAATGGTTTCTTCCATAAAAAACCCAAATCTAACTCATTTTCATGATTTACCCAATCCAAACCATTTTATTTAATTGGGTTTGGGTAAACCCATGGGTTGTGGATTTAAGCCCACCCCTAATTGTCACTACAAGAAAAAGTGCCTACTATGACAGGCAAAAACTGTTATAGTAGGGGGTGGATGACGGTTGTTCATACCGTTATTGTAGCCAGCGTCAAGAATTGATGATAGAACAATACCAATCATAATCTGTGATAGAAATTACCGGTCACATAACTATCATAACTTTATTTAGAGGGGAATGTAATAAATTTGAATTTGGCTCTTTTTTCAAAAATTTTGCGCGCCATATTTTGAATTTTTGGTGGGAAAATTAAATTTGGCTTGAAATGAAAATTATAATTAAATATTTTTTCAATTAAATCGAAAATTGAAATTATAATTAATAAAAAATGGGTATTTTGTTTGCACCATGAAATTATTATCATTTTAATAAAAATCCTACAATTGATTTATTAGAAATTAATATTTCATAAATTGGCTAATTAATTAGATTATTAAAATTAATATTGCAATAAAAAATTCACTACAAAGAAAATGAAATGGATAGCATTGATTAATTATTCATAATTGTCAGCAAACATAATTTAATCAAATACGAGTGACAAGTCCAACATAAAGAGAAAAGTATTGTAACAACATAAAAGCTAAATTCCAGCAACATGTACAACACCAATGAACCATGATCAGTTCAATTCCAGTAGCATAAGGAAGCCAAAAACATAATCATTTCTACCAAAATGAAGAAAGGCAACAACATAGTTCATTTCTAGCAACATTTCCAACAACACAAGAGGAAGCCAACAATATTGATAAGATAAGGCCAGCAGTTCCCAAACATGAAAATCCAACCTAAGAACAACCAAAATGTGTAAAATTGTATCAATATCCAAAACTTATTTTCCAAACAAAGAAAAGAAAACTAGCCAACTCCAGCAAGACCTACCATCTTCATCATATTCCAACATAGAAGTATAATAAGCTAGATAACTGCCCAAGTAAAATATACCTTCCTTAAATTCAAAGTCCATGACCACATATAGATTAGAATATTAGGCAATAGAATAATAGCTAGTAAATTAATTTATTTCATCAATGAACTCACAATAACAACATAATAGGTAAGGGTTACCTCACATAACATCAATTACTCCAGAAAAATGATTTGCCCACTCAATACCGACTTTATCTAATTCAGCATTGGAATATGTTGTCTTTCTATTGAACTGTTTATGAAAAATAAAAATTATGTAGTGAGACTTTGACACAGGACATGTTCTTTTTTATGAAGCAAATTATGATCAAGGAACTCACATTGTTCATTAGTAAAGAGAAGTCATTAATCAAGTCTTTCATGAATCTCATGACATAAAATCCACACATGACTGAACATGCTGGCTGTTGTGGGACCTATTCACAATCAGCAATTGCACACTTCATTATAATAACAATTAAGCATGGTAATATATAATTATAGTTAAGGTAATAGTTCATACCTTTACAGATCTAACCATCTTATTATAATTCCATTTCTCCTTACCCTCTTGTGCTATAAACATTGTCATAGAGCTATATACAAAAATAAATTGTAACAAAGTATCTGTAAACTATGTAAAAGTAATTTTATATTAACAATGGTAATAAAAAAAATTGAACATACACTTTAATGAGCTCTTTTAAATCATCATCAGGATCTCCCCCACAAGAATCGAGATAATAAACTTCCTTTTTCAACACATCAAAGATGGCCAGCACCCAATGATAACTATAATAAAAGAAAGAACATTAAGGTAGCAATTTCAGTAAATTAAGGTAAGAAAGGAAATTAATATGCGTTGAAAAGTATTAAAGGACCATACTAGGGATTATAAGGAATAAAGATGAATTGTCCCTTCTTCGCTTTTTTCTATCGATCACTAACTCCACGTGCCCTAAGGTCAAATGATGCAAAAGGATTACGTTCTTCGCCTCGTGAATCCAGACCCAGACGAACGAATCCAAATGGTTTGACTCATCTTTTCCCAGGTAGAATGGAAGCATACAACATCCGGATAAACAATAGACAAACAATGTTAAAGTCCATTAATTGGAACTCCCATAAAAAGTACACATAAAACTAGAATGATTATAAATCACTTACGCAATATAGACTTCGATTACGTTTACTCCTATAACATCCATTGACAGAACTGCAGTGCAGTCACGCCGCCCAATATGAGCTCTAATCCCTTCCATTTGGAAAACACCATCATCCATTAGATATGGAATCCATTCTTGGTCTAATATCTTAGCTTCACACATTGTGCCAAACAACTGTAACAACAGAATCTTGTTCCGCTGTACCCCTCCTGCATGCCTTGTGTTCCTCATTGCTAGCAAAGGCTTCACTGCAACTTTTTTGCCCTCGTCCTTAGTTTCCTTTACAGCTTCTGTATGTCCAATCTCTATTATATCATTATGTTGTTCTGCTGATTCAAAGTTCAAATGTTTTTTTGTGCCTTGATGTTTAGGGTTGCCATTTTTTTTCCTTGTAACAAATCATTAGGCATCTCCACTGGGATTTCAGATGGGTTCAATCTTGGACTCTTTCTTGCAATGACAGAGAGTTTTTTGGCAGGTGTATCTTTGTTTTTGTTTGCTATGTTTGTCTCTTTTTTACAGTTTAGTATTGGCAGGTTCCTACCTACTGTGTTTTTAGGTGTCCGTTGCTTCTTTTTTTTTTTTTCAATGATCAGGCTGCTACAGACATAATTGTTTAGTGTGATTGGCATAAATAGTTTCTAAATACTCTAAATTTATCTTACAAAGTAATTAACAGTAAACTATGTATAAATAGTAAACTTACAGCAAACTAAATCCACAAACAACAGGTAAGAACAATAACTACAGTAACCCTTATCTAGCAATAACAAGTATGTACAGTTAAGTAGAAGAAGTAAAATTGCAACAAACTAAATCCAGAAATAATAAGCAAAAATAGTAAACAATCTGACCTTTGGTGCTTTAGTAGCTGCTTCAGTTTTAACAGAGTCGATGCCATCATCTTCAACAGCATTATTGTTTTCAATAGGTACTCGAAGGTAGTTGGAATTTGCTATATCTAAATGACGAGGTGTTTTTCTCAGTTCATTTCTCATTTCTTCCAACTGCCAGTTAATTGATTCCTTCCATAGTCGGTCATCTCTTTCCCTGTCTCTATCAGCAGGCCTCTGGAAAGTTTGAAAATACATAGACGGGGTTACAAACTTGCCCACTCCTTGCATATGACCACATCTTGGAGCTTTTCCCAAAGATTGTGCGAGAATATCATTTTTTTTTTCCGGACGACCGCATCTTCCATTTCTTAGCTTTCATCTCCAGTTTATTCTACTACACAAACGAATTAAGTAAGCTAATGTTATCAAAGTATAAGTAATCACAACTAGAATTACAGTAGTAAGCAAAAAAATTCTTACGATTTTTTTAATAACTGGTTCAACATCGGGGTGGTATCCTCCGTTTTTCATTTGCCGAGCTCTCTTCCAAAGAACACTCCTGTCCACTTTTTCTTCAGTAAAGCCTGTTTCTGAGCACTATCAAAACATGAGTAAAAAAATAAAATGTTAGTAACAATCAATATTTGCATCAACCAAACAACAGTAAAATGTAAGCAACTAACTCATAGTACATACCACTTATTGCATTAACCTAACGTAACCTTTTTTACTTAGGCGATGATTAAACTTGTTTTGTGCCCGCCTAAGTTTATTCACACCACTAACTTTCTACTTAAAACAACCAAACAAACAATGGATAAACACATAAGGAAAAATGTCATAAGCATTGATATATTATTAATACTTTAATTAGACACACTCACTTGAAATTTTTCAGAGTCTTTTCTTCACAAACTTAACCCAACTTTCCTTATCAATCGTGCTGTACCATGCTGGTGGCTTGAAAAGCCTTTTACAGTCATTAACAAATGGTAAAACATAGTTCCTCATTATAGTGTACTTAAAGTTCCGAAATGCAGCTCTGATTGCTTGAAGTACTTGCTTCTTTCTTCGAGGATGAACAACGAAGTACACCTTCAAGTTTCATTATCAAAATGTGAGAATGAAGATATTTACAATCACGAAATAAATTTTATTTCTAATTTCGAATTTTTCCAGCAATAATAAAATTAGACATATCATCTTAATTTCCTATTTTATACCTTAATAGACTCCAACAGACGCTCTTTTGTATCATCTGGAACTCTACGCCAATCGTTGTAGAGGATTGGAATTGATATACGAGTCAAAACACCAATATATGTAGACAGCTCAATGGCTTCTTCACCAACTGGAACACCAAAGATGTTGTATTTAACCACAAACTTTCCACTTCTTTTCCTCTTCTTGTTTTGTTCTGACCTAACAGTGCCACCTCTACTTTGCTTACTGCTCTTAGGTTCATCCTCATTACCATTTCCAAACTCATCAAGATTAGGGACATGATCGGCCAGGGGCATTTCATGATCATATCCTTCGCAGATAAGTGCCTCATGGTACTCTGATTCCTCACCAACAGATCCATTATTTTGTTCATCTAAAAACTCATTGAAACAGGCATCAGATTGCTGTTGTGCAAATTTTATTGAACTCGCACGCGCACGAATCTATTGTAGAATAGACTAATGGTGACGAGTGTTGATCCCACGAGGAGGTGGATTTTAATTGTGTGTAGAATTAATTTTGTAAATGGCTGGTTGGATTTGTGGTGAAAATGATTTGGATTATCCTAAAATTGGAATTGAAATGGTGAGAATAAATTGAAGAGAAATCTATTGAGATGACGTACTTGGGTATCTGAATCCGTATCAACATGCATCATGGGCTAAATAATCCTTATTAATGCCAATTAAATCATGAGGGGGGAATCCACACCTCATGAACCACGCTCTAATCAATATGGTGCTAAGGGCTTATTGTGCCAAATAATAATAACCTTGTACTAGGGGGCTGGTGAAACCAAGGCGGTACTAGACAAGATTAGTATTATTTGTCGACGAGAAGTCAAAACATCCACAAAAATTAGAGGGGAAGAGAAAGTAAATTTACCAAATAAAGCCCATGACACATGTTGAGACTTCACCTTCAACCCAAGCTTGAAAAAAAATTAGCCACTCATAATTGAACTAGGGGCAAAATGGAAATTTATTAAAATACGTAGAAAATACAAGATGGAGAAGGAATTACAGAAAATGGATCCCAAAAATGGATTCAGAGATATCAAATTAGGGGGGAGGCCCTCTTTTTATAAATACATGGAGTAAATCATGGCTATCGGATTAAAAACAGTTTGGACGCTTAGGATTGCGCCACGTCATCAGTCAACAGTACGCGGTTTGACCAAGCGGATGAACAGTAACACGGTTTGACCCGGGTTGAACAGTAACACGGTTTGACCCGGGTTGAACAGTGACGCGGTTTGGTTGAAAATAATTCTGTGTGATGCATGTACTGTACGCGAGATTTTTGGTCCACTGATATACTGCCACGTTACCATCAACAGTACATAAGAATTTTAGTCCAACAGGATCGTGACACCTCATCAGTCAATGCCACATCATCGGTCAATACCACATCATCGATCTGTCTATGTGAACAGTGTCGTGAACAGTAACGTAGACAGTACCGTACACGTAAATAGTACCGTACATGTGAACAGTACCATTTTTCCTTTTATGCTCCTCCTGAGGTTTTCGACCGTCCTGAGTTCAAAAGTGATGTCCGTTTTGCCGTCTGATCTCTCGTTTATTGTAAAATGACTATGATGCTCCTAAAATATATAAAATACTTAATTAAAATAAATCACACAGAATTAAATCAAAAGAAGGTTAAATACATAAAAGTAAGGGTGTTAGTAAAACTTGAAGTGTAAAATGACGATTTTCTCCTTTATAAATATACATTTTCTAACACTCAACAATTGCTCGGGCGAAGAAATCTCATGGATATTTTTCCCTTATCCATGATGAATATCACAGCTGCAGAACAAAATCAAATAATGAGAATATATTACCATATAAAAACTGCCAAAAAATTAAAAATAAAATTATAACAGATAGCATAAAATACTTCTTGTATTAACCTTAGCATATATCATTTTGAGAAGGACTCAACAGACTGCACATGCAAATAAACACAGAAACCATATTCAAGGTCTAATCCAAATTCCCTCCTTGTTGTCTCATGTGTACATTGCAACATCATCATCAATAGAGTTTATGTTATCAGCATTTGGAAATTTAGTGGTCAACAAAGGGTATTCCACTACATCTTCACTTGTTTGTGTGGGTTTACCTCTTCTAGGCATTTGGCATACAATTGACCACTTCTTATCAAGCTGATCAGGTACATAAAAAACTTGGTTGGCTTGCGAAGCTAAAATAAATGGATCAGATTTATGACCCATTCGTTGCAAGTCTGCCAAAGTAAATCCGAGTCTATCCTTCATAACTCCACTTCTGGTATGTACCCAGTCACACTTCGTTATTGGAATTCTAAAGATAACATAATCTAGATCCCAAATCTCTCTAATCACTCCATAGTATGTGATGTTAGAAGTGACATGATTTTTATCTTTTGAACTTGCGACTGAAATTGTTTGTGCAACTAATGACACTCCACTATTTTGAGTAACTCTATTTAAGTCTCAATCTCTTGTAACAAAGTGAAAACCATTTGTCATAACCAGGATGTTAGAAAACATAAGGACGAGGCCCTTGGGATAACCAACATAATGTTTGAGTAACATCTTGACCGTTTTCTATCAGCACATTTACCTATTATTAATCGACAGGAATATAATGTTAAACAAGCACAAGCCGAAAATGGGCATGCTTTCCATGTATTCTGCGCAAAATTCTAATGCTTCCTCGATAATATAACTCTCCGCTACGCAACCCTCAGGACACTTACTGTTTCGAACATAACCTTTTAGAGTTTTCATGTATCGCTCAAAAGGATACATCCATCGAAGATATACGGGGCCACATTGTCTAACTTCACTCACTAAGTGAATAGTAAGATAGACCATTATGTCAAAAAAAGAACGGGGAAAACATTTTTCAAGCAAGCACAAAGCCTCTACAAGGTTTTTCTCCAATTCATCTAGCGTTCTCACATCAATCACAGTTGCACACAACGAATTAAAGAAGAAACAGAACCTGATGATAACTTCTTTGACATGTTTGGGCAGCACACACCTTACGACAATTGGCAAAAGTTGTTGCATAAGAACATGACAGTCATGGAACTTAAGACCCTGGAGTTTAAAGTCTTTTTTTGACATAAGATTCCTAATATTTGAAGATTATCCAGTAGGAACCTTGATACTTTTCAAAGGTGCACAAAATCTTGTTTCTTCATCCTTAGTTAAGGTGTGGCAAGCCGGAGGAAGCCATGTATGATTGTTGTTTTCTTTAACTTGTGGTGCTAATTTGGGCCTAATTTTTATTTCCAAAACATCCATCCTTGACTTCAGTCGATCTTTGGACTTTCCAAGAATATGCAGCAGTATACCGTAAATGTTCTAACGCACATTCTTTTCAATGTGCATAACATCTAATTGATGCCGCACAAGCAATTGCTTCTAACACTCTAAATTATAAAATATAGATTTCTTTTTCCACCACACGAGATCATCATTGTTCTCACTTTTGCGCTTTTTATTATTGCTTTTCCCTCCATCTATTATCAATAGAGTCGACCAGCTGGAAAATTTCCTCCCCGTTTAACAGTTTTGGAAAGGTTTCATCACACACACTATTGTTAAAGGCTTTTGCTTCGAACCAAAATTCATGACCATGGGGAAGCTAAAGCTGATGCCCAATGTATACATTTTTTCCATTGTGTTTAAGTCTACATTTTGGTGTTTCTACATCATAATATGCTAAATTTCCGTATGCCGGGAAGTCATTTATTGTCCATAGTAATACAACCCGCAAATTAAAGTACTCATTTTCGTAGGCATCATATGCCTCCACCCCAACTTCCCATAAAGTTTGCAAATCCTCAATAAGAGGTTGCAAATACACATCAATGTCATTACCTGGTTGTTGAGGACCAGAAATCAAGAGGGACAACATCATTAATTTTCATTTCACCCACAACCATGGTGGAAGATTATAAGTAATAAGAATTATTGGCCAGCAGCTATATGTACTGCTAAGAGAGCTATGTGGATTGATTCCATCAGCTGATAGAGCTAGGCGAAGGTTTCTAGGATCGGATGCAAAGATTGGTCATTTCTCATCTACTAACTTCCAAGATGGTGACTCAGCTGGATGTCGGAGTTTACCATCAACCATCCTCTCATTTGCATGCCAAGTCAAGTCCCTAGCAGTTTCTGATGTCAGACATGCGTTTAAACCTAGGTATAGGAGGAAAATACCATAAAACTTTTGTAGGAACCTCTTTCCTATGTTGGTCTACAGTACCATCTTTTTTCTTCCATCTACATAACCAACAAGTAGGACATTCAAAAAGACCTTTATACTCTTTTTTGTAGAATATGCAATCATTTGGGCAAGCATGAATTTTAACATATTCTAAGCCCAAAGCTGACATTGTCTTTTTAGCCTTATACATAGACATTGGAATTTCATTATTTTCAGGGAAAGCATCTGCTAAAACACTCAATAATGCAGAAAAACTACTGTTAGACCACCCAAATCTACCCTTCACATTGAACAATTTCACTAAAAATGATAACTTAGTAAATTTTGTGCATCCTAGGTATAAGGGCTTTTCAACTTTTTTTACCAATTCTTTAAATGCCTTAAGGTCCCCACAACAACCCTTATAAGCATCATTAACCATTTCTAACCCATTACCATTGTCAAACTCTATATTTTGTTGCTGAAAATGGTTTTCTCTTTGAGGAGAAGGACTCTTACGAATCTCTTCCCCGTGCCAAAACCAATTGTCATATTTCACATCAAAACTATGCATATATAAATGATCTTTTACAGTTGTAGGTGTTTCAAATGATAAATTCCCACAATCAAGACATGGACACCTAATGACACTACTATCTCCAGCACTTTTTATAGCAAAATTTATAAATTTCTCGACACCCTCTTCATATTCTATCGACAGTCGATTACATTGAATCCAAGATTTATCTATTTCAGGCTTAACAATTAATGTTCTTGACATATACATAAAACAAAGAAAGAATGTATATACTTAGAATATTTGTCTAATGTTACAACACCATGTGAAATAAACAAAGTTAAACCTACATGAGGCCAGTCAAATTAAACACAATTTGACCTATATAGTTTTCTCTTTTATATTAAAGAAACAATATACTTTACAGAAAAGTATAGTCTGTTGGGAAATATCAGTTTTTTTTATTTATAAAAAACTTTTAAGATCGCTCTCATACAATATATAAGAATTTGTAATCTAGAAATCATACCTTGAAAATCCGATTTAGCTTTTTCCGCTGAAGTGATTTAGGCTCTTAGATCACGATCCGTCACCACCACGCCTGTTAGATCACGATCCGTCACCACCACGCTTGTTAGATCACGAACTGTCACCAATGATCTTCCAGGTTATGACTCAGGTTTGATCTGCACTTGACGTGTGGGCGCCTTTATCACTACCAAAGCAAGTAGCACGAGAAAAGTTTTCTCTCAACAATAGAGAGAAAAAGATTTTTCTCTGATTTGTATAAAGTGGCTGCTCTCTTATCTTTTGGGAGAAAATAAGCCTTTTTTATATTTCTATCTAGTGGAAACCCTAGGCACCATTTTTTATATTATTTTATTCTATTAAATCAAGTTTGATTTAAATTAAAAATAATAAACCAAAAGTAACGTTACTTCTTTCTTATCATAAGGGCCCACCTTGTAAAATAACACAAGACCCCTTAGACACAAGTACATTACATGGAGCCTCCCACTAAATAATATATTTAGGCTTTTAACCAAAATAGCTAATTATCTTGCTTATTAATCTAGTAGTGGCACAGTCAATTAAATGAACTAACCCGGGGATCATTTGGGAACATACAATAGTGGCTACAATAATTAGGTCTGTAATTAAATTAGCCAAATTATTTAATTCCAAATCTACTCCACTAAAAGATTGGAACTGACCTCCATAATTGTATGCTCGAATAATAATTCGTCCCAAGCCACATTGATTTCTTTATTTCACAATCCTTTGTACCACATCATTAATTAAATCGATATCTCAACTGTCCAATTAATTTAATTACATATTGTTCCTTGATTCTTACTGGTTTTCTCTAATGATCATTTTCAACATACTAAATATGTTGACACACTTTGGCAAGAGAATTCTATGATCAAGTGCCGAAAACCTATAAAGAGATGTGTTGTACAAATTCTATATTGTCAATCTATAACTCCAATAATCATTATTGCTCCCACCAAGATACCGGGTAATCTTAACTACAAGTATATGTCGTGCCCATTGGTAATTCAAATGGAATAACAATTAGAATCATGAAATCATAATTAAATCAAGATTAAGATTATAGTAAAACCAATGCCTATGAGATTTAATAAGCCTGACAGTCATTTCAAGGTTAATTAAATCTCATATGTGATCCAGCTCAATGTAGTCAAATTACATCAGTAAATTCATACATGATTAAGACAAATCATTCAATGAATTTACTACAGTCTAAACATAAATAGAGCGTCCAACTCTATTTATCAACTGCGAACTAAATTTATTTAATCATAAGATAACTTGTATTTATGTCTTCTGTGAATCCATATGATTATCATATAAATACATATAATATGATTAAACGGACCTTATTCAATATATATTTATGCAATTGAAAATATCTCAAATATTTTATTAACCAAAAAATAAATTAATATGCTTTAAAAGAGCATATAATCCCAACAATCTCCCACTAGCTCTTAAAGCATATCTGGCATATTGCACATGCTTTAGGGCTCTAAGTGCAGGTTATAAAGGTTTCCCACTAGTGGCCATTTTGATAAGATCTGCCATTTAGCATCTAATGCCATTTGGGGTACTGTCATATAACCTTTCTACACTATTCCCTTATAAGATGATACTTCCTTTCAATGTGTTTTGTTTCTTGTGGTTCTTGGTTCCTTAGTTCCTTAGATTGAGCTACCGTACCACTATAATCACAAAATAGTTTAAGGGGTGCAGTTACAACAGGTACCGCCTCAAGATTTTGTAGGAACTTACGGAGCCATATAGCTTCTTTTGCAACTTCAGATGTAGCCACATATTCAGCTTCAGTTGTTGAGTCTGGGATACAAGATTATTTCACACTCATCCAACTAATAGCTCCACTTTCTAATGTAAACACATAACCGAAAGTTGATTTTCTAGAATTCTTATCTGACAAAAAGTCAGAATTAGTATAACTCACTGGAATAACTTCATCACCAGAATACACAAGCATATAATTTTTAGTTCTTTTCAGATACTTTATAAAATGCTTGATTGTAGTCCAGTGTTCAGGTCCAAGATTAGATTGATATCTGCTAACCATCCCTATTGCAAAACAGACATCTGGCCTATTGCAAAGCATGATATACATGAGACTTCCCACAGCTTCTGCATAGGGAACTCATCTCATTTTCTCTATCTTTTCAGATGTTTTAGGTGATTGATCCTTAGAGAATGCAATTCCATGTCTGAATGGTAATAAACTAATCTTGGAATTTTCCATGCTAAATCTAGCCAATATCTTATCGATATAGACTGCTTGAGACAAGGCTAAAGTTTTATTCTTTCGGTCTCGTAGTAACTTGATACCAAAAATATAACTTGCCTCTCCCAGGTCTTTCATACCAAATTATTTTGCTAACCAACTCTTTAATGTAGTCAATACTCCTATATCATTTCTAATTAGGAGAATATCGTCTACATAAAGAACTAGGAATGCTACAAATTTTCCCTGAATTTTCTTATGCACGCATGGTTCATCAATGTTCTGAATGAATCCAAGCGATTTAATCGCTTATTCAAATCTGATGTTCTATGACCGAGATGCTTGCTTTAATCCATAAATGGATCTCTACAACTTACATACCATGTGTTCTTGGCCTTTTTGTACGAATCTATCTAGTTGCTGCATGTAGATGTCTTCTTCAAAATGCCTGTTAAGAAAGGCTATCTTGACATCCATTTGCCAAATTTCATAATCTAGCACTACAGTAATGGAGAGCAGAATCCTGATGGATTTAAGCATAGCAACTGCAGAAAATGGTTCCTCATAATCAATTCCCTCTTTCTGAGTAAACCCTTTGGCTACTAATCTTTCATTAAATATTTCCATCCTTCAATCTACTCCTCTTTTTCTCTTGTAGATTCACTTGCACCTTATAGGTTTTACCCCATTTGGTGCCTCTACAAGTTTCCAGACTTTATTGGAATACATAGATTCCAGTTCTTGATTCATGACCTTTTTCCAAAATTCAACATCTCTATCTATTAGAGCTTCGTTGTAGCTCATTGGATCTTGTACATGTTCATCTGAGATCGCCGTATGGGTTTCTCCCAATAACATATATCTTGTTGGTAACCTAGTTACCCTCCCACTACGACGAGGTTCTAAAAGTGATGGTTGTTCAAGGATAATCCTGTGCTAAGCAACTGGTTGTTGCTGTTCTTCCTGTTCTATAACAGGTGTCGAAAGCTGAGCATCAACCTGATCTCTTTTATTTCTTTTGTTTTACCTTACTCTTAGGTTATAAGTCATTATATAGTCTTTATCAAAGAAAGTAAAGAATATGTCTATAAATACATTCCTATCTTGAGAACTATAATTCAGACTTTCCCTTATTCCTTTAAGATACCTAAAACATGCAAGCTTCTGAACACGAATCCACCTTCTCTACCTCTGATTCTAGTACAAATACTAGTAAACTCCAAATTTGAATGTGTCTCAAACTATGTTTGTAACTTTTTCATAATTTCTTGGAGTAATAGACACCAAGATAGACGAAACTAAGTTCAACAAACTTTACAGTTTTAAATACTAATATCTGGAATAAAAAAGGTAAATGATAAACCACTTAGTATATGTCTTATCTTATCCAAAAGAATCTTGTTTCTCCATTTAATTACACTATTGTATCATAGTGTTCTTTAACAACCAAATAGAGCTTGAATTGCTCTCTCTACTTCTCTTAAATTGGGATGCATTCAAATGAACAAATGGCTTGGTATTTATAGCTAAAGATCATGCGTGCATTTATCTTTTGTTCCCAAAAGTCTTTAAAAAATGGCAACCAAAATCATCAATTTTGAAAAAATGAATTGCCTTATAGAAAACCATCACATTTTTCTCCATGCAACTTCAAAAAAAAATCGTGCATCCAACTTTGCCTTTTGAAATTGGCAAACCATTATTTGACCTTTCAACAATTCTCCACCTCAGTGAAGATTTAGTAAATCTAAATTGATTATCAATAAATCAACCTCCAGTCTCTGCCTTCTCCGACTACTTTTAAACTTGTAGAATATTGATCAAGTTTAGACAATGCTCAAACTTGATCGTCATCACTACCTTTGGTCAACAATCTGCAGGATTCTCTGCAGTCTTGATTTTTTGAAGAAAAATCTTTCCCTCATCAATAATTTCCCGCACAAAGTGAAATCGTACATCAATATGCTTTGTATGTGCATGATAAACTTGGTTTTTTGTTAAGCAAATACCACTTTGACAGTTGCAATGCACATTAATGTGCTCTTGTACTAATCCCAAATTTTCAAGCAAGCCTTGTAACCGAATAGCCTCTTTAACAGCCTTTGTAATCGCCATGTACTCTGCTTTTGTGGTCTAGTGCAACTGTAGACTGTAGTGTAGACTTCTAACTGATTAGCCCTCCAGCAAAAGTAAATACATATTCGGTGGTTGACCGTCGTTTGTCTAAATCACCGGCATAATCAGAATCGACGTATCCGATCACATTTGGACCAAGTGTATCATCTCGCTCAAATAGTAAACTAACATCCATGGTCTTCTGAATGTACCGTAGAATCCATTTCACAGCTTGCCAATGTCTTTTATCAGGTTTATGCATATACATGTTCACTATACCAACTGCATGTGAAATGTCAAGCCTTGTACACACCATTACATACATCAAGCTACCCACTGCATTTGAATATGGAACTTGTAACATGTATTCTCGTTCCGCATCTGTTGAAGGAGATAATTGTGCAGAAAGCTTGAAATGAGAAGCCAACGGGGTACTCACATGTTTTATCTACTTTATCATGCTAAACTGCTGCAGTACCTTCTTCAAATATTGCTTATGAGATAAGCTTACTTTGCCACAAGCTCTATCTCTGCATATCTCCATGCCAAGAATCTTCTTAGCTTCACCCAGATCTTTCATCTCAAACTCTTGATTGAGTTGAGTCTTCAACTTCTCAATCTCATTTTTGCTCTTCGATGCTATTAGCATATTATCAACATACAATAGAAAATATGAAAGATTTTTCTTGTAGCCTGCGAAAATACACATAATGATCAAATTTATTTCTTGTGTACCTTTACCTTTTCATAAATTGATCAAATCGCTTGTACTACTGTCTCGAAGATTGTTTTAATCCATAAAGTGACTTTGTCAGTTTGCAAACCTAATTTTCTTTTCCAGCAACTTTGAATCCATCTGGTTGAGTCATGTAGATTTCCTCTTCTAAATTACCGTGTAAAAATATGCAGTTTTTACATTAAGTTGAATTAGTTCAAGATCAAATTGCGCAACCATGGCTAGTAAAATTCGAATAGACAAGTGTTTCACAATTGGAGAAAATACCTCATTGTAGTCTATTCCTTCCTTCTAAGCGTAACTCTTCGCTACCAATCTAGCCTTGTATCAAATTTCATTTTTACAAGAAAATCCTTCCTTTTTTGCATATACCCATTTGCACCCAATTGCCTTATTTTCCTTGGGCAGTGTAACTAACTCCCAAGTTTCATTTTTGTGGAGAGATTGCATTTCTTCGCTCAATATTTCTTCCACTATATGCTTTCTCGGTTACTTACTACTTCTTTGTAAGTGGAAAGAACATCATCATCTACAATTGGAAGTGCATAGGCCACCATATCAACAAAGCGAGCAGTTTTGCAAATCTCTCGGCGTGGCCTTCTATATGCAATTTAGTCTTGTTGCTGTGAAGGTTCCTGGGTCAGAATCTCTTCATCATCTTCGATTGATGGAGAATCACTATTCGTTTCATCAACACCAGCTGGATCAGATTTAACTTTTTCAAACTCCACCTGCTGCAAAGTGCTATTGGTCTTGTCATCCTCTTGAGAATCTTTCTGTTTCAATATGGCTGATTCATCAAAAGTTACATCTTTGCTGAAAATAATCTTCTTCGTAATAAGACACCAGAGACGGTATTCTTTTACTTCACCAGTTATACCCATGAATAGTGCTTTCTTTGCTCTTGGGTCTAACTTAGATTCCTTTACATGATAATAAGCGGTTGAACTAAAAACATGTAAAGAATTATAATCAGTAGCGGAATTACCAGTCCACATCTCTATGGGTGTTTTGCCCGCAATTACAGCTGATGGCAAACGATTGATCAGATGGCAAACATATACAGCTGCCTCAGCCCAAAACTCTTTGCCCAATCCAGTATTGGACAACATACACCGAACTTGCTCTAGTATACTTCGGTACATGCGTTCTACCACCCCATTCTACTGTGGTGTATCTCGAACAGTGAAGTGTTGTACAATACCCTCATATTGGCATATTTGAAGAAATTAATCATTTTTTTACTCACAACCATTATCTGAGCGAAGTCTTTTGACATTTCGACTAGTCTGAGTCTCGACCATTTTCTTTTGTTTCAGAAATATGCCCAAAACTTCATTCTTATTCTTCATCAAATAAACTTACACTTTTCTTGAATAATCATCAACAAAAGCAACAAAATAGTGCATACCTCCGAAAGAAGCTGTTTTGGTAGGTCCCCACACATCATTGTGAACACAGTCTAGAATTCCTTTTGTATCGTGAATTACTGAACCAAACTTTACCCTTGTCTGCTTGCCTAGAACACAATGGTCACAGAATTCTAATTTGCAAGAATTTGCACATTTCAATAAGCCTTGCTTCACCAAAGTCTGCAAAGCATTTTCACTAGCATGTCCCGAACGCATACACCACAACTTGGTTGCTTCTGAATCTGCATCTTTTCCAAAAACTATTGATGTTGATCCAATAATTGTACTTCCTTGGAAATAGTACAAGTTATTTTTTCTTGTACCTTTAATCACCGTTAGCGCTCCAACTACTACCTTCAACAATCCATCTCTCAAAGTGATTGTGAGCTCTTTAGATTCTAGGACTCCTAATGAGATGAGATTTTTCTTCAAGGTTGGTATACAACAAACATCCGTTAAGACTTGGATTGAGCTATCATTATCTTTAATTGGATTGTACCTATTCCCATGGTTTTACAAGCATTGTCATTGCCCATAAAAACAACTCCACCATCTAGTTACTTAAAGTTAGAAAACTAGCCCTTGTTAGGAAACATTTGATAAGTACAACCCGAATCCAAAATCCACTTATCTGAGTGACATATCAACGTCCTGCCAACTAGACTAAAGTCTGACTCTTCATCATGCTCTACTACACATGCATCGGAAGTAGCCTTGACCTTTTGTAACTTAGGACAATTCTTTTTCCAATACCCTTTCTCGTGATAAAAAGCACATTCATCTTTAGCAGGTCTCCCTTTAGACTTACTTTTTTTTCCAGGTTTGCGGCTTTGCGAATGACCTCGTGCTGTTAATGCTTCTACAATTGTATCTCTGTGATCATTTTTGTCTTTCGTTCTGGTCTCAGAGTTGTACAACGCATTGCATACAACATCGAATGTGACATTGTCCTTCCCATGAAGTAAAGTAGTTTTGAGATGATCATATTCATTAGGAAGGGAATTCAACAACAACAGTGCCTTATCTTCATCTTCAAATTTCTCATCCAAATTTAAAAAATCTGCCAATATTTCGTTGAATGAATTTACATGGCCATTCTTCGACATGCCAGATGTGTACGTGAATTGATATAGTTTCTTCTTCATATAAAGCATATTTTCAAGGTTTTTCTTCATATATTTTTCTTCTAGTGTCTCCCACAATTTCTTTGCCGATATCTCCCTTATGACAGAGTATTTTTTATCTTTAGCCAAACATAGGCGAATAGTACCACATGTCTGTCTATTGATCTTTATCCATTCCTTGTGATCCATCATGTTAGGTTTTTCTTCAAGAGCAACGTCCAACTCTTGCTGACATAAGACATCCAACACCTCACATTGCCACCTACCAAATTATTGGTACCATCAAATTTCTCCATTTCAAACTTTGTATTAGTCACAGTAGTCCTCGCTGATGAAGACGACGACGATGCCTCTGCCATCCTCTTTATCTTAAATGATCAGTTTCTTCAACAACTATTTACACTTGAATAATAGCCTCTGTGATGTTTATTTCACGTGAATAAATGCATTAGGAAAGTTCCCAGGAGAATGGAGGGGTCACAACAGTCCCACTTAAAACCCAGACTCCTTAGGCTCTTATCGCCTTGTTAATAGAACTTTCCTAAACATGGAAAAATACATACTACTTACAATAGACTGTCTCCCAAGTATAAATGATCGTCTCTATCGTATCAATGAACAGTACCATATACGTGAACAGTACCATATACGTGAACAATACCATATCTGCGAACAATTCTGTATACGTAAATAGTGTCGTATACGTGAATAGTAATGTTTACCCCAAGCACAAACCTTATCCTCTAATATCAATTGTTACGGAAGCGCGAGGTTGAGCAATTACCAATATTAAGATGACAGTAACTTTTGGAGAAATATAAATGTGACAAACAAATGCAAAGAAAATAGGACACAATAATTTACGTGGTTCGGCGTAATGCTTACGCCACGGGCAAAGACTGGAAGATAATTTTACTAATAATGAGTAGGAGTGGGCAAAAAATGTTGATTAATCCAAAAACCAAACCGAACGGTTCGGTTCGATTTTTATGTGGTTTTTTTACATCCAAAAAATCGAAGGAGAAATATAATAAAAATAGTAAAACCATTCGGTTTGGTTTTCGATTTAAAAAAAAACTGAAAAACCGAACCGGAATTCAAACAAACCGAATGTCAAATAACAATCCCTAAAGTCTAAACTAAACACTTCTTCTGATCTTCAGCCGCTGGAATCTCATCCCCGCTGCTCGTTGCCGCCGCTGCAATCTCGTCGTCGCCACTGCTCGTCAGTCGTCACCGCTGCTCGTCAGTCGTCACCGCTGCTCGTCCTTCACGAATATGATTTGCCGCTGCTGCTCGTCGCTGAGTCTCCACAGCCGCTACCACCTGTTGCAGTCCCTGTCATCTGCTGCTGCTGCCACTGTCATAAAAAACTCTTTGCTGAACAAAAAATCGAACAAAAAATGTTCCATTTTTTATTTCTTTCTTGATGATTGTAATCCATGTCGTTTTTCTTGTTTTATGTTGATGATTAAAGTTGTGTGTGTATATATATATGCTGATGATTGAAGTTGTGTGTGTATATATAGAGAGTCCAATTAGTCCGGGTTTAATGGCCAATGATGGAGTTTTAGGGCACACGATCCTTTTTTTTTTTTGATGATTTAAGAGCAAATTATGCTCAATGTGTTTTAAGAAATTTAAGTTGTAAATCAATTCGTGTTGACATTGCTTACGTTGAGAATCACTATTGTAAAGTGTAAATTATTGGCATTCTTCTGAAATTGCAGTGGAAATCACATTGAGCTTGCCAACAGTTTCAATGTTTTGGTTTTCATTTATCAACAGTGAGATGGGTCAGAGCTCGAGTAAAGGACTTATATTAAACATCTAAATATTTTGTTCAAGTTAATTTCCATTCAAATTCTAGATAAAACTTCAAAAATTATTTCCTGTTACTAGTTATAGCTGCAGGCATGAACATGTTAGTGAAACTCAATTTGCAGACTCTAGACATTAAGCAGATACTCAATGACATTAAGAAACTACTCAAGTATTAATTATCATAAATGAAACAATTATAAAAGAATCCCGCAACATTTTGAAAGCTTGAAATCGAAAAGGAAATGAAATAAGAATGACCAAATAAATACAGGAGCCTGGATAGAACTATAGGTGAAAAAGATAAAACAAAAGAGAAACCTATACAATTTAATTGTATTCGACAAGCTAGTGGGTGCCAATCCAGAAGAGATAAGGAAAAGGATTGATAGTTTTGTTCAATCCATTCGTGTATATGTATCCTAGTAACATCAGATTGCCTTGTGGTTTTTGTACATAGCTTGAACCTGTGAAATATGTGGTTGTGCTTCAGTGCTTCTGTTTTGCATTAAACATGTTTGTTAAGTTGTTTGATTCTGGCTTTCAAGCATTTCAATTACAATCTGGAATTATGTAATGAACCTGCTTTTGTTTTCATGTTTTACCCTACCCTGATTTTTTATTTGTTGCTGCTGAGTGCTGATTTTTTATTTGCCACAATTTTGTACGAATGATTTTATCTTCTTTTGTTCTAATATGTCTATGTTATTGCATGTGTTTGTGTAGAACGGAAAATTATGATGAGGAGGAAGTGCAAGAGGTGGAGGTTGATGATGGGAAAAAAAGAAAAATACCTTTGAGATAAAATGTTTGGGCTCATTTTACCAAAGTACCTTGTGGAAACAAAGGAAAATGTCATCATTGCCGTGAAACCTTTGCAGCTAATAGAGGAAATACCACTAATTTGAAGAATCATTTGGATAGATGTAAGTCATATCAAGATGAGAAGGTTGAAGGGGATTCGAAGCAATAAGTACTTTTCCGTCAAAAGGGAAAAGATAAAGATGATGGAGTTGTTAAAGCTAGTGGCGGGTTTAGTCAAGAGGCTTGTAGAATGGCACTTGTGAAGATGATTGTCAAGGATGAATTACCTTTTAGCTTGGTGGAGGTCGAAGGGTTTTTAGAGTTTATGCAAACTTGTTGTCCAAGATTTGATGTGCCATCGCGAAGAACAATTACAAGGGATATTCTTGAATTGTATTAGCATGAAAAAGGGTTGTTAAAAAGTGTTTTGGGTGCAAGCAAGCAGAGGGTGTGTATTACCACAGATACGTGGACATTAATTCAAATGCCTAACTACATGGTCATTACTACTCATTTTATTGATGCAGAGTGGGTGTTGCACAAAAGGATTCTTAGTTTCACACTTATAGCTAATCATCAAGGAGATGGTATTAGGAAGCTAATTGAGGCATGTTTGATTGATTGGGGGATTGAGAGGTTGTTCACAATTACAGTGGACAATACAAGTGTCAATAAAGTTGCAATAACTTATGTGAAGAAGAAGTTAGCAAATTGGAGTGTGAATTCAATGGTTTTGAATGGTTTATATATGCATGTGAGGTGTTCGGCACACATAATAAATTTGATTGTGCAATATGGGTTTGAGGAGGTGAATCATTCAATAGCTAGTATTCACAATGTAGTAAAGTACGTTAGATCCTCTCCAGCAAGATTGCAAAAGTTTAAAATATGTGTTGATAGGGAGAAAATCTCATATGGAGCGCTTATGGTGTTGGATGTGCCTACTAGATGGAATTCAACATATTTGATGTTGCACAAAGCGGTTGTGTTTGAAAAAACATTTGATATGATGAAGGAAGATGATGGACATTATGTTAATTGGTTTGTTGAGGATAAGGGTGAAAAGAAGAGGGAGAGGCCACCGAGCGATGACGATTGGGCAAATGCAAGGAGGTTAGTCAACTTTTTATCGGTTTTTTATTATGTGACCTTGAAATTTAGTAGCTCTCTTGATGTCACTTCCAATGATTACTTAAATGAAATGGCAAAAGTTCTAATTCATTTGAAGTCACTTGCTACTTCTAGTGATGATTTGTTGAGGAAAACCGAAAAAATGGAGCAAAAGTTTGCTAAATATTGGGGTGATTCTTTTGATTACGTTAACATGTTATTATTTGTAGCAAATGTGCTTGATCCTAGATGTAAATTGGAGTTTGTTACATTTTGTTTTAGTAGCATGTATGAATCTAGGAAGGTTGAAGAATTGAAATCTAACATTAAGGAGTTGTTGATGAAGCTATATAATAGCTATATTGGTGAGAGTGAAGTGAGGAATAGTGGTGGTGTTTGTTTTGGTCAAATCCATGATGGTAGTAGTGGTGGTGGTGGTGGTTGTTGAGTGTTAGAAAATGTATATTTATATAGGAGAAAATCATCATTTTACACTTCAAGTTTTACTAACACCCTTACTTTTATATATTTAAGCTTCTTGTCATTTAAATATGTGTGTTGTATTACAATTAAGTATTTTATGTATCTTAGGGGCATCATAGTCATTTCACAATGAACGAGAGATCAGACGGCAAAACGGACATCACTTTTGAACTCAGGACGGTCGAAAACCTTAGAAGGAGCATAAAAGGCAAAATGACACTGTTCACATGTACGGTACTATTCACGACACTGTTTACGTAGACGGATCGATGACATGGCATTGATCGATGATGTGACATTGACTGATGAGGTGTCACGATCTTATTGGATTAAAATTCTTATGCATTGTTGATTGGTGACGTGGCAGTATGTTAATGGACCAAAAATTACACGTACGGTACATGCATATACACAAGATTATTTTCAACCAAACCGCGTTACTGTTCAAGCCGGGTCAAACCGTGTCACTGTTTAAACCACGTGGTCAAACCGCGTACTGTTGACTGATGACGTGGCGCAATCCTGAGCGTCCAAACTGTTTTTAATCCGATGGTCATGATTTACTCAATGTATCTATAAAAGAGGGCCTCCCCCCTAATTTGGCATCTCTGAATCTATTTTTGGGCTCCATTTTCTGTAATTTCTTCTCCATCTTGTATTTTCTACGTATTTTAATAAATTCCCATTTTGCCCCTAGTTCAATTATGAGTAGATAATTTTTTTTCAAGCTTGGGTTGAAGGTGAAGTCTCAACATGTGTCATGGGCTTTATTTGGTAAATTTATTTTCTTTTGCCCTCTAATTTTTGTGGATGATTTGACTTTTCGTCGACAAATAATAATAATCTTGTCTAGATATCGCCCTGGTTTCACCGGCTCCCTAGTACAAGGTTATTATTATTTGTCACGATAAGCCCTTAGCACCATATTGATTAGAGCATGGTTCATGAGGTGTGGAAACCCCTCTCATGATTTAATTGGCATTAATAAGGAGTATTTAGCTCATCGTGCATGTTGATACGGATCCAGATACCCAAGTACGTCATTTCAATAGATTTATCTTCAATTTATTCTCGTCATTTCAATTCTAATTTTAGAATAATCTAAGTCACTTTCACCAAAAATCCAAACATCCATTTAGAAAAATTAATTCTACACACAATTAGAATCAACTTCCTCGTGAGATCGACACTCGTCACCATTGATCTATTCTACAATAGATTCGTGCACTTGCGAGTTCAATAAACAAGTTTTTTTAATCTTATTAATTTAATTTTTAGTGAATTTATTTCACGAATTTTTTTTAGTGTGTTTTTTATAGAAAGGTTTTAACAGTGTAATAAGGTTAGTATTGTAATTTCTCCTTCTTCTTTATCTTTATTTGTTTTGTTCCTATTTATTTTGTGTTCTTTGCATGCATGGTCGAATGTCACTATTACCTAATCTTGAGCCTATAGACCTTAAATTAGAAAAAATACTGTGCACACACAAACACGTTAAAAATAAAATGGATTTGCAGCAATAAGCACCACCACAGGAGAGGCCATTTAAGGACTACCTCAGTCATTTAGCTAATTTGAACACATCATGCATAAGATACCCAAATGTAGCTGCTAGGAGTTTTGAACTAAAACCTAGTGTGCTAAATTATCTCCCAACATTCTATGGCCTAGAAAATGAGGACCCATATAATCATTTGAATGATTTTCATGCTGTTTGTCAAACATTTAAATATGAGAATTTTTCAGATGATGATGTTAAACTTAGACTATTCCCATTTTTTTTAAAGGATAGAGCTCGTTCATGGCTTAATACATTGCTTGCTAATAGTAACAAAATTTTTAAATAAATATTTCCCAGTGCATAAAACCAATGCTATTCGTAGGGAATTTTCAAAGTTTACCCAGAGAGAAGACGAGCAGTTTTTCGAAACATGGGAGCGATTCAATGGGCTACTCTTGAAGTGTCCACATCATGGGTACGAGAAATGGCACCAATGCTAATACTTTTTGGAGGGATTATTGCCGAATGTGCAAGAATGTCTAATGGCAACAAGTGGAGGAGAGCTAATTTCAAAAAGTGCATCATAGATTTGGGAATTCTTCCAGCGACAAGAGGATAATTCCCAACAACGGAGTCGATCACTCAGGAATACTAAAAGAGTTAAAGGAGTGAATGAGGTTCACATTGGCGAGTCAACTTCGGGAATCAAAGAAGTCAAGGAGATGGTTGAAGGTCTTTCTCGACAAATAGCATCATTAACGACTGCTAAATCAATAGAGCCACATGACCATAACTCATACTCAAATCAAGCCAATGCCATAGGTGTAATGAGAAAACTATCAAATTACAACCCATACTCCAACACATATAACTCTAGATGGAGAGACCACCCTAATTTTTCATGGTCTCAAGGATTCCAACAGAATGGACCAGCAGCTCCAGCTCCACCAATGCAACCAATTCCTCAAATTCCTCAATCCTCTCAGCCCCCATTTAGACCATTCAATCAGAACCAGAACTACTCTCAACCCAGACCATGGGAGGATTCACTCCAGAATTTCAAGAATATTACTCACTCCACGATCGAGCAACAGAACCACACCATTGATGAAATATGAAATTAGATGAGAGCAGGCTTCAACTCACAAGCCCAATCAGTTTCAAGCCTCGAGAAGATGGTGGGACAACTTGCTTCTTCAGTTCAGACCTTGGCAATGACTGTTGAGAAAGGTAAATTTCCAAGTCAACCAGTGCCTAATCCTAAAGGAGTGCATGAAGTAAGTACCAGTTCACCACAGTAGTATGGAGAGGTCAAAGCAGTCATGACCTTGCGAAAAAGAAAAGAAGTCGACAACAAGTGGAGATGCCGGTGACAAAAGCAAATCAAATTGTACTTGTAAATGCTGAGGACTCATCACCGGAGGAGAAAGAAGAAACCAACCCACGATAATACGTTCCCAAAGCTCCATTTCCTTAGAGGTTAGCTAAAGGAAAGAAAGAAAAGTCCACAGGTGAGATTCTTGAAATCTTCAAACAGGTAAGTGTTAACATCCCTTTGTTTGATGCTATAAAACAAGTTCCATTTTATGCCAAGTTTCTTAAAGACCTTTGTACTAAAAAGAGAAACATTCACGTTCAAAAGAAGGCATTTTTAACAGAAAATGTTAGTTCTATACTCCAACACAAAATTCCTCTAAAATACAAAGACCCAGGCTCCCCCACTATCTCATGTAGTATAGGGAACCACACATTTGAGAATGCTTTATTGGATTTAGGAGCAAGTGTAAATCTATTACCTTACTCAGTTTTCGTGAAACTTAGACTGGGAGAATTACACCCAACTCCAGTGGTGTTACAGCTTGCAGATCGGTCCACGAAAATACCTCGTGGTATTGTAGAGGACGTGCTTATCCAGGTAGACAAATTTTATTTTCCTGTTGATTTCATTGTAATTGACACTCAACCAATACAGGATTCAAGGAAGCATATTCCCATTATTCTAGGCCGACCTTTCTTGGCAACTGCGGATGCTCACATTTAATGCAGGACTGGAAATATACAGTTGTCCTTCGGCATCATGACTATGGAGCTGAACATTTTCAACATTGCCAAACAACCTCACAATGCAGATGATGAAATTGTTGATGTGGATTTAATTGAAGCATTAGTTGACGACACTTTTCTTTCAAACCTTAATGATGACCCTTTACAAACATGCTTAACTCACTTTGATTTGGATTTTGATATTGACAGATCAATCGATGAGGTCAACGCCCTACTTGACTCAGCACCATCCATGGACACTAATAAATGGAAGTCAAGAGTTGAACAACTAGCACCATCAGAGAAGAAACTCATCCCATCATCAGAATCACCACCGAAACTCGAGCTCAAACCATTACCCAACACATTGGAATATGCGTTTTTGGGAGAAGAAAGTACTCTGCCGGTAATCATCTCATTATCCCTATATGAAGAACAAAAAGGTAAGTTGTTGGATGTTTTAAAAGAGCGCAAAGAAGCATTAGGATGGACCATAGCAGACATAAAAGGTATAAACCCAGTGGACTGCATGCATTACATTCACCTTGATGAAAATGCTATAACTATTAGGGAAATGCAACGTCGGTTAAATCCTAACATGAAAGAAGTTATTAGAACTGAAGTCCTTAAGCTATTAGATGCAGGTATCATTTACCCCATTTATGATAGTTCATGGGTCAGTCCTGTACAAGTTGTCTCCAAAAAGTCAGGAATCACAGTAGTTACTAATAATGATAATGAATTGATACCTACTAAAGTAACTACAGGATGGCGTGTATGCATTGATTATAGAAAGTTGAATTCTTTCACACATAAAGACCATTTTCCTTTACCATTTATCGATCAAATGCTTGATAGATTAGCGGGCCATGAATTTTATTGCTTTCTAGATGGCTACTCAGGATACAATCAGATCCCCATAGTACCAAAAGATCAGGAGAAAACTACTTTCCTTGCCCCTTTGGCACATTTACATATAGAAGGATGCCATTTGGATTATGTAATGCACCTGCTACATTTCAACGATGCATGTTAAGTATTTTTTCTAATATGATTAAACGATTCCTTGAAGTTTTTATGGATGACTTTTCTATTTTTGGTGACTCATTTGATCAATGTTTACATCATTTAACACTAGTTCTGCAGAGATGTATCGAGAAGAACTTAGTCTTAAATTGGGAGAAGTGTCATTTTATGGTAAAACAAGGTATTGTTCTCGGTCACATCATTTCGAGCAAATGTATTAAGGTTGACAAAGCAAAGGTGGATCTCATTTCTAATCTTCCTCCACCTAAAATAGTCAGAGAAGTAAGATCTTTCCTTAGGCATGCCGGTTTTTATAGACGTTTCATTAAAGATTTTAGTAAAGTTTCTAGACCCTTATACAATTTACTTGCTAAGGATATACCTTTTGTCTTTGATGATTCATGTCTTGTGGCATTTGAAAAATTAAAGCAGTTGTTGACATCATCACCCATCATTCAGCCCCCAAATTGGAGCATCCATTCGAGCTCATGTGTGATGCATCTGATTATGCAGTAGGAGCAGTATTAGGACAAAGAGTTGATCGAATTCCCCATGTTATTTACTATGTTGGTATGACATTGAATGATGCATAGTTGAACTATTCAACTACTGAAAAAGAAATGCTAGTAGTAGTGTTTGCATTAGAAAAATTTCAATCTTATCTCATTGATTGTAAAATAATTGTATTCACAGATCATGCTACTCTTAAATATCTTCTCACAAAGAAATATGCAAAAGCTAGACTAATTCGTTGGGTGTTACTTTTGCAGGAATTCGACTTGGAATTTAAAGATAAGAAAGGCACAAAAAATGTTGTGGCAAACCATCTCTCTCGTCTCCATTTTGACACAATTATAGAGCCATTAAAATTGAATGAGTCATTTCCAGATGAACAATTAATGACTGTGGAAGTATTACATTGATATGCTGATATCGTTAATTATCTTGTTACAGGTCAACTTCCAGAGCATTGGACCAAGCAAGACAAGGCTAAATTTTTTACAGAAATAAAGAATTTCTTTTGGGATGACCCTTATTTGTGCAGATCAAATTGTTAGAAGATGTGTTCCCAGAAAATAAAATTCAGAATATTCTTTCATTCTGCTATGAACAAGCTTGTGGAGGTCATTTTAGTGATAAAAAAACAGCAACTAAAGTTTTACAATGTGGTTTTTATTGGCCAACTATATTTTAAGATGCTTACACTTTCTGTTCTTCATATGATAGGTGTCAACGAATGGGGAGCATTATACGAAGGAATATGATCCCACTAAATCCAATTTTAGTGGTTGAGATTTTTGATGTATGGGGTATCGACTTCATGGGACCATTTTCCCCTTCTTTTGGCCATCAATACATATTGGTTGTTGTTGATTACGTATCAAAATGGGTAGAAGCAATTCCATGCAGAACCAATAATCACAAGGTGGTGATAGTATTTTTGAAAAGCAACATTGTTTCGCGCTTTGGATTCCCTCGAACAATAATCAGTGATGGTAGTGCCCACTTTTGTAACAAAGCATTCAAAGCTCTTTTGACAAAGTATTCCATCACTCACAAAGTGGCGACCCTATATTATCCACAAACCAGTGGCCAAGTTGAGATCTCCAATCGAGAAATAAAGCACATATTAGAAAAGACGGTGAAGCCAGACAGAAAAGATTGGTCATTAAGACTTAATGATGCATTATGGGCATATAGAACGACTTTCAAGATCCCGATTGGGATGTCACCCTACAGGCTAGTGTATGTAAAAGCTTGCCACCTATCTGTAGAACTCGAGCATCGTGCATATTAGGCCATCAAGAAATTCAACTTTGACATGCAGTAGGCCAGCTTAGAAAGAATATTACAGCTGGCAGAACTTGAAGAAATTCGCAATGATGCATACAAAAATGCTAAGATTCACAAGCAATTAATGAAAGTCTTTCACGACAAGCAAATTATGAGAAAATCTTTCACTCCAGGTCAAAAAGTACTTTTATTCAACTCTCGCTTGCACCTAATCCCAGGTAAGTTACGCTCTCGATGGTCTGGCCCCTTTATTGTTCATACTGTTTTTCCACATGGGGAAATTGAAATTAAGGACCCAAAGAACGGTGTCACGTTTAAAGTTAACAGTCAAAGACTAAAGCCATATCTAGAGTACCAACCATATGGAGAGGACACCGATATAAATTTGAGTGACCCACCAGATTTGAATTGAGTTTTTTTTTTCTTTCTTTTTATTATTCTTTTGCTAATTGAAATTATTTTTGCATAAGTGTGTTTGTTTAACCATTAAGTTTTCTCTTATCATTGTTAATCATGAGTACCATAGCCAAACAGTTCCTCCTGAACATTCTTAAACCACTTCAACGTGTAAAATCTCATCTCAAAAGGCAGATTCGATTTTGTAAAACACATCGTATTTGGGCATTGCAACCACCAGAGTTAGCATCCTATGTTGAGGATTTAAAAAGCCAACTCAGAGACATTAAGAGAAGTGTCTACAACATCCAGTTGGAGCTTGAGGTAAATTTAATAAGAGGACGATTTTAATTTTCTTTGTGTGTTTTAATTTGTTTTTCTATTTGTGTGCTTTAGTTTGTTACCCCGGTGAACTGACGGATAATGGTACTCCGTGACAATCAAGTCGGTTACTTCAGTTTCCCATAATAACTTATATTTTGAGGCGAAGGTATGGACAGAAACGAGATTCTAGCAAAGCTTCGCAATCGATTCCCTTCACTTCCTCAGAATGCCCTCCTTACAATCTATAAAGCTCGGTCTGAATGCATGTGTTGGTTATTTTTTATAAGCAATTACTACCAATGCCAATGTGCAAGTATACACAACAAGTAATAAAGTGATAATTATTCAAGATCGTCTCCATAGGGATTGATGTTACTCGAAATACTAAAGCAATCACAATAGTGCAAATCAACTTAAGACCGAAACAATCAATTGTCAAGTAATACCTATCGTAATTAATGATTGTGAGAGATTTAAATAAAACAATACTGTAATGAAATAAACTAGGTTAAATGTGTCTAAGATTCAATTGAGATTATAGTAGTTGAATGATCAAACTCTCTTTATAGGGTGACTGTTGTTTATCAAGTTAGCACCAGTTGTTACAACAACTATTGCAACACTAGGCAAAATAAATCAGCATCCTCAACTATCGTATATTGGAAGTCTTATACCTTTAAATCTATTAACAATGACCAGTTGCTAATATATTTATGGTACGGCATTATAACCTTTAATCTCTCCACCCTACAAGGTGAACACCTATGTCTAGTGTGTCACAAATCTTAACTTCAAGTATTGCCCTTATGGGATTCAAGATAACTTAATCCAGGAAACTCGACTTAAGATCAAGTAGTACTCTAATAATATCCGCTAAGACATGCCCTTTTGCTGCTCTATCTTAACTGAAGCTATTAAATGGGTGGTCAACTGAAATAACAGTTATATTCATAAAAACTAGTAGAATAAAATGCTACAGCAAGGCTATAACAACATATAAGAATAGTCAAAACCCATTGGATTATTTGTCACTCAACTACAAGTAAATTTAGTTCATATTATGAATGAGAAAAATAAACATAAATATATGAATCACGGGATACATCAAAACAATTAAAGGAAGAAGAGAAATATAAGTTGAGCACGGTGAAAGACAAATCCAAATAAGTCTGCACGATTCTTCAATGTTGCCGAAACAGCACTCTCCAATTCTGATCTTCTTCTTTTTTCCTTGGAATTATTATGATGATAATTCCTTGCCGCCCTTCTATATGGTGCACGCCTCCCTTTTATATTGCAGGGTAAATGAAAGTCCATAAGCGTGCATGCGTTAAATTAGGAAACATGCAAATTACACTTCTGTGGCTGACCTGCGCCTAAGTTCTCTCCCCGCATTGTTCCCAGATTGCTACAGCACTGGTTGCTCTAACATCCGCAACAACACTGCATTATTCCCGATTGTGCTTTACTTCTTTTGTGGCCATCTTCTTTCCTCCTCTTGCTCTTCTAATGTCTCAACATCCCCTCATGAATTTAGACTTTCTGAAAACCTACGATTATGCACCTGTTTTTAGCACAAATGACTTTGATTCAAGCAAAACTTATTAAGACTCAACTAAAATGAATGTTTATTCAAAATGTAACCAAAATGTAATAAAAACACCTTATTTGTTCTCTAAGTGATCTTGATTCAAGTCTAGAATTGCTCATGAGGAATAACATACCTGCTGACATCCGTTGGTTAATCAAGGCTAAAGTACGATTGGCAGGTGAGTTACCTCCAAAATTTATTCCATACATGTCTGGTTGTGGTAAACAAAATTATGCAAAAAAACGAAGAGCTCGAAGAATTTTTGTTGCTTGTCATAAGTGTGCCAAAATGAGATGCGATAAAAAACCATGTTCTTTAGGAATGGTGTCTGATAACAGGGAAGATAAGATTTAATTCATTAGGGATGGCTTGAATGAGGAGTCATTGGATGATATCCTTTTGTCTCTTGAAACGCATCCAAGTGGATATGTGCAAGGAGCGATTCTCCAGTTATAGCCATTATTCCAGAAAGAGCATGCACGATATAGTTTCGGAAATTTGACTATAAACGACCATGTTTGTCAGTTTATAAGAAAACTGGACGGGAAGCTTATCCTCGACCCATAGAGGGCGTTCAAGCTGTTTCTGGACATAAAACCAGAGGAAGATGTGAACCACAGTCGCAACTTCCTATAAATATCCTTTTACTTCACTGTTATTTTATTTCACTGTTGTTTTATCATTTGCATTATTGTCTTTAATAATTTTATTTTGTCATTGTTTCTTTTTCTTTTTACTGTTTCCTTTTTGACTCGCGAGCCATGTGCTTTATGCGTTATTTGACACTGACATGCTACCTCATACACAGCTATGACCGACTGTCACCAAGATTATTAAATATAATTTTTTGTCAAGCACTCACAATTTGTTTTTGAGAAGTATCCCAATGGCAGCTACTCCCAATAGACAATTCAAGAACATTTGTGTGCTTTCCGGATTTAACTATGGTAAACATAAAGAGTTCGTTGAGGCAGCCATAAATCTTGGTCGAAGCATAGCAGAGAGAAAATTACACTTGGTGTATGGAGGAAGTAACCGAGGGTTATCAAAATTGGTCTCAGAAGCTACTTTTGTTAGAGGAAGTCAAGTGTTAGGCATCATCCCAAGAGCCCTAAAAACTTTGAGCAGTTTGTCTAACTCACCGACTGGAGAAGAGTTAGTTGTCTCAGGTATGCAAGAAATAATAACGGAAATGCTTAATAATGCTGATGCTTTTATTTTCCTTCCAGGAGATCTTGAAACACTAGAGGCACTTATCACACTAGCATCTTGGGCCCATCTGCACATTCACCAGAAACCCATCGGTTTGTTAAATGTCAATAACTTTTATGATGGCTTTATCGCATTTCTTAACCATGCAATAAAAAACTATTTCATTCCTCCCACAGCAAAAAAAGCTTTTTATTTGTGCTCACACTGCTAATTAGCTACTTGATCTGTTACAAGCTTATAAACCGGAGCCAGACCCCTAGACCTTTGTGTTGGAGTGTCCAAATAATGACGGTAACAATAGTCGCAGCAAGAAGTACAAATTAGATTTAACTCTCCGCTTGTAAATATTTTCTTCTGTGTTGCACCACCTAGGTAATGTCTTCTAAACTATACTTCTTTCCTTTAAAACATTGAGGACAATGTTTCATTCTGGTTGGGGGGAGGGAATAGTCGATAATTGTAGAATCTTGGTTAAGTTTTTACTAATTTTTTGTTGTAGAAACTAACTGTTGCTAACTTTTTTTGTTGAAGATGGCTGAATATGGAGTGTAGTTACTCTAGAAACGCATCTTCTTTGTTAAAAAAAAAATTCAGATATTTTCTTTTTCTTTATTAATTTTTTTTACAATCATTTTTCTTCTTCTTTCTAATTTCTCCTTTATAAATATACACTTTCAAATATTTTTGAGTCAAAGATGGCTGAATATGGAGCGTAGTGCCTCTAGAAATGCATCTTCTTAGTTAAAAAAAAACTATTTTTTTTCTATCATTTTAAGTGTAACTTTTCTAATTAGTTTTTCTGCATCATTTTTCACATTTCTGCATGCATATTTTCCTTTCATATTTAGAATAGGTTGGGGGGTAGAATGTTGTTTGAAAGAAAAAAAAATTGTGTGATTTGTTTTAACATTGGATGATATGATAAATTTCAAAATTTAGTATTTGTATTATCTTTGGTCTTAAGTGATATTACGCCATGTTTGCTACCCTACATGTTGATGTCGGAGACAAATACGAGTTGCTTGAAGGAATGAACATGTCATAATAAGTACCAAGTGAGTTTTTGAGCCTATCATTTTTCTTGGAGAGTAACCCTTTTGCCCATTCTTCATACAGCTTAGCAGTTTATTATCTTATACACGATCTCTAGATTTCTTTTGAGTTAACCCTCTAAAAAAAGGTTGTAAAAAAAAAGAAGAAAAAAATGTGTGTTGCTACATCTGGAGACCCATCTAACTAGTAGATATGGAAGATTATTTAGAGCCCTAAAAGACGATGGAAAGGCCATCTTTGATCAGTTTGAGCCTTTCTAGCCATCCCTTTTGTGAAATATCCATAGTTAACCCTTTTGAGCCTTAAAAAAAAAACATTGTCTTTGTCAAACTTATCATCTTGACCCACTCCGATTTGGAGTATTAACCGATATCTTACAAGTTCCATCACCTATTTATGTTTGAGAAAAATGTAAATAATTATTTTGTTCAGTGAAGTTGTGCCAAACAAAAGCAAAAAAAAAATGTTAAAAAAAACAATAATAGATGAAATCCACTTTGCAACTTCCAAAAAAAAAATCTCTACATTTTTTCTCAAACATACACTTTGTTTTCCTTATTTCCCCTCCTTTGTTAGCCATGTCCCTAACCTATGTTACGTCCTAATAAAAGTCCTTCTTGATTTTAGGGAACTATAGTCTGAAGTAGAAACTAGTTATATGGGCTAAAACGATGTAGTGGTGCATAAAAAATAAATAAATAAATTGGGTTAACTAGTATTTTTATTTGACTTGATATCGTATTATTTCTAAGTTGAGGGCATATTTCTTTCATCTTGGTGAGAGCATGTGATATCACTTCTTTATTATTTTCTCTCAATTACCATTCATTGGAGTGACTATTTTTATTGGGTTTATTTTCTTTGTGAGAGTGTCACTATTTCCAGTGAGATTTTGGGGTTTAACATATCATTTTTTAAAGTAGCTATAACAAACTCTACTGGGCTGATTCATGTGGATGGTTGATGTGGGTGTAATGTTTCTTTAGACTAGAGATAATGCTTATACTTTTATTTGATTTGAATAAACATAATTGTTAAAAAAAAAATCATTTTGGATTTGAATTTTGTTTTCACTTTATTTGCTAGGTACTAGCAATAAGCTGGTTGGGGGGTGTGTTGAGTGTTAGAAAATGTATGTTTATAAAGGAGAAAATCATCAGTTTACACTTCAAGTTTTACTAACACCCTTACTTTTATATATTTAAGTTTCTTGTCATTTAATTATGTGTGTTGTATTATAATTAAGTATTTTATGTATTTTGGGGGCATCATAGTCATTTCACAATGAACGAGAGATCAGACGGCAAAACGGACATCACTTTTGAACTCAGGATGGTCGAAAACCTTAGGAGGAGCATAAAAGGAAAAATGGCACTGTTCACATGTACGGTACTGTCTATGTTACTGTTCACGACACTATTCACATAGACGGATCGATGACGTGGCATTGACTGATGAGGTGTCACAATCTTGTTGAATTAAAATTCTTATGCATTGTTGATTGGTGACGTGGTAGCATGTTAATGGACCAAAAATTGCGCGTACGGTACATGCATATACACAGGATTATTTTAAAGCAAATCGCGTTACTGTTCAAGCCGGATCAAACTGTGCACTGTTCAAACTGTATGGTCAAACCATGTACTGTTGACTGATGACGTGGCGCAAACCTGAGCGTCCAAACTGTTTTTAATCCGTTGGCCATGATTTACTTAATGTATCTATAAAAAGGGGGCCTCCCCCCCTAATTTGGCATCTTTGAATCCATTTTTGGGCTCTATTTTCTGTAATTCCTTCTCCATCTTGTATTTTCTACGTATTTTAATAAATTTTTATTTTGCCCCTAGTTCAATTATGAGTAGCTAATTTTCTTTCAACCTTGGGTTGAAAGTGAAGTCTCAACATGTGTCATGGAATTTATTTGGTAAATTTATTTTCTTTTCCCCTCTAATTTTTGTGGATGACTTGACTTTTCGTCGACAAATAATAAAATCTTATCTAGATACCACCCTGGTTTCATCGGCTCCCTAGTACAAGGTTATTATTATTTGGCGCGATAAGCCCTTAGCACCATATTGATTAGAGCGTGGTTCATGAGGTGTGGAAACCTCTCTCATGATTTAATTGGCATTAATAAGGAATATTTAGCCCATGGTGCATGTTGATACGGATCCAGATACCCAAGTACGCCATTTCAATATATTTATCTTCAATTTATTCTCGTCATTTCAATTCCAATTTTAGAATAATCTAAGTCACTTTCACCACAAATCCAAACATCCATTTAGAAAAATTAATTCTACGCACAATTAGAATCAACCTGCTCGTGGGATCGACACTCGTCACCATTGATCTATTCTACAATAGATTCGTGCACTTGCGAGTTCAATAAAATTTGCACAACAGCGGTGGTGGTGGTGGTGCTAGTAGTAGTATAATGTCAATTGATCTTTTTTCATCTTTCAAAATGATGAAGCAAAGTTCAAATGATGACATTAGTTCGAAAAATGATGTTGAAAAGTACTTGACGAATGCTAATAAGAGTACTAGTAATGCCCATTTTGATATTTGGACTTGGTGGAAGTTGAATGGGCATAGGTATCCGATTTTGTCTCAGATTGCTAAGGATGTTTTGGCAATTCTAGTGTCTACTGTAGCTTAGGAATCGGCATTTAGCACAGGAGGGCGTGTTCTTGATCCTTTTAGAAGTTTGTTGACTCATAAAACTGTTGAGTCATTGATTTGCACTCAAAATTGGTTTCACTCAACTCTATTAGGAGAATGAATAATACAACCCACTCCTGAGGAAACTGAATTCTATGAAGTTATTAAAGCAGGTGATATGTTACTGTTGAGTGTTAGAAAATGTATATTTATAAAGGAGAAAATCGTCATTTTACACTTCAAGTTCCACTAACATTCCTACTTTTATGTATTTAAGTCTCTTGTCATTTAATTATGTGTGCTTTATTTTAATTAAGTATTTTATATATTTTAGGGGCATTATGGTCATTTCACAATGAACGAGAGATCAGACGGCAAAACGGACATCACTTTTGAACTCAAGACAGTCGAAAACCTTAGGAAGAGAATAAAAGGAAAAATGTCATTGTTCACATCATATCAGTGGACCAAAAATCACGCGTACGGTACATGTATATACACAGGATTATTTTTAACCAAACCGCGTCACTGTTCAAACCAGTTGACTGTTCAAACTGCGTGGTCAAACCGTGTCACTGTTCAAACCGTGTGGTAAAAGTGTGTACTGTTGACTGATGACGTGACGCAATCTTCAGCGTCCAAACTGTTTTTAATTCGATTGCCATGATTTACTCAATGTATCTATAAAAAAGGGAGCTCTCCCCCCTAATTTGGCATCTCTGAATCCATTTTTGGGCTCCATTTTCTGTAATTCCTTCTCCATCTTGTATTTTCTACGTATTTTAATAAATTCTCATTTTGCCCCTAGTTCAATTATGAGTAGCTAATTTTCTTTCAAGTTTGGGTTGAAGGTGAAGTCTCAACATGTGTCATGGGCTTTATTTGGTAATTTATTTTCTCTTCCCTTCTAATTTTTGTGGATGTTTTGACTTTTCGTCGACAAATAATAATAATCTTGTCTAGATACCGCCTTGGTTTCACCGGCTCCCTAGTACAAGGTTATTATTATTTGGCACGATAAACCTTTAGCACCATATTGATTAGAGCATGGTTCATGAAGTGTGGGATCCCCCCTCATGATTTAATTGGCATTAATAAGAAATATTTAGCCCATGGTGCATGTTGAGACGGATCCAGATACCCAAGTACATCATTTCAATAGATTTTTCTTCAATTTATTCTCGCCATTTCAATTTCAAATTTAGGATAATCTAAGTCACTTTCACCACAAATCCAACCACCCTCATACAAAATTAATTCTACATATAATTAAAATCCACCTCCTCATGGGATCGACACTCGTCACCATTAATCTATTCTACAATAGATTCGTGCACTTGCGAGTTCAATAAAATTTGCACAACAGTTACTACTATATTTTGATATGTTGTTTTGGTTATTTCACTCTTAACTAATCATTCTAATATTTTTGTTTAATTTGTTAATGTAGAATTTGGTAGGCCAATAGTAGCTCAACAAGAACAAGCAGTTGAGGAGTAATTGGGATTTGAGAGTTGATTGATGTTTATTGCTTTTGTAGTTTTGTTTAAGTTTAAAAGACTTTTTGCTTATTTATTTTGATTGAACTTGTTATTTGAACATGTTATGTGTTCTTAAACATACTTTGAGGCATATTTTGATTTTGTGTTTGTTAACTTTTTATGTTTGTGGTAGATTTATTAATTTAAAGTTTTAAATCTAAAAAAGCCCAAAATAGGTCCAATAGGCCCATAATCGAAATAATCAAACTGAATCGAATCGAATTATTTCAATTAATCGAGTATTTGATTATTTCGGTAATTTGATTAATCGCGATTATGATTTTAAAATAATCGTAATCGAAAGATTATAAAAAATTTAGTAAAAAACCAAACCGAACTGCACCCATCCCTAATAATGAGAATTTACAAAAGTGAGAAAAACTCACAAAACTCACAACCCCAATACACCCCCAAATGGAACCTCACTAGAATACTCAAGTGGAAGCTCTCTCAAAGAGCTCACTTGCAATTGCTCTCTACTTCTCTTAAATTGGGATGCATTCAAATGAACAAATGACTTGGTATTTATAGCCAAAGATCATGCGTGCATTTAATCTTTTGTTCCCAAAAGTCTTTAAAAAATGGCAACCAAAATTAACAATTTTAAAAAAATGGATTGGCTTCTAGAAAACCATCACATTTTTCTCCATGCAACTTTAAAAAAAATCGTGCCACCAACTTTGCCTTTTGAAATTGGCAAACCATTATTTGACCTTTCAACAACAACAAGGATAAAACTAAAATCTGATATGATACTTTCATATTATTCTCATTGTAGTTAGCCTTGTAATTATATTGTAGCTAATCTTTATCATATGTATTCTTTAGCTTGTATATAAGTGAAGTGTATATGATAGATCCTCATCAAACTAAGGCTTACAAAATTTGCCTTTTAAAGCTTTACTGTTTTACCTTTGAGTACCTTGCTTGGTATGTGCGTTTCAGTTATTAGTGTTATAGAAAATGCTAGCCTTGTTACACATAGTAGAGGTTTGTCAACGAGCTTTACATAATTCATATTATAATTATTTTTATACAGCATGCTTTTAGGTTTATTAAGTTATGATTTAATTATTTTACAGCTCCTAACTTACGTTTTTCTTGCAATTATATATTTACGTATATGTGTATGTAGAATATTTTGTAATATGAACTCCACTCATTGAGTGATTGCACATCCCTATTTTTTTTTAATATTTTCCCTTTGCACACCCCTTTTTTTAATATTTTCCCGCAGGTGGATCCGGGTTCAAGTAAATTGGTGCTGGTTATTTCGTAAGGTCGAGTGCAAAGGTTTTCATTAATTGATTTCCATTAAACGATTCATTTATGCTTTTGGGACGTCTAATTTGTTAAGTCCTATGTAGTAGTTTCCCAGAAATGTGATAAGTGGAATTTAGATAACTTGTTCGAATTGTTATAATTTTCCCTTAAATAAAGTGTTGAGGCACTATTCAGCAAGATTAGAGTACAGGACCTTCCTAGAGTTTTTGGGTCGGAAAAGCAACTGCTTGCCTAAGTCTCTCTCTCTCTCTCTCTCTCTCTCTCTATATATATATGCATATACAATGGTGTCTATAATTTCTAAATATTTGTAGATTTTCACAATTCAACGGGCAAGTCTTATGACAAAAGAGCTATTTTAATTACGTTGCCCATTGCCATATACTTTGAACTTTTGTAGTTAATTCCTTCATCATTAATCCTAAACACAGAAAATGTTTTATATAAATTTGGGAATAGGTTTGAAATTAGTTAATCTTGGTTTTAGTACCAATTACTGTATAATTTTTAATAGATTAACACGGTCAATTAAAATAAGAACAAATAACTTTAATTAATTAAAGCATGGCGGTGCGAGTTTTTGTGAATAAATGTATGGTCTTGTTGCATTTTTTTAAAATATATTTTCTATATAATGAACATATTTCGTGTAGATAGATCTGCTAACCTGAAAAATTTCACGATGAAATACTTTGTCCCTGTTGTGCAGTGGCAGAATCAAGTAGAAAAGGCGGTTTTTTTTTTCTTTCATTGCTGTTTTTGAGATTGTTCTTCATGGTTAATATTTTTTTTCTTTTTCTTTTCCTTGATTTCTTTGAATAAAATAGCTATTTACATGTCGGATCTTCATGTTTGTTCGTCATCTCAGCTCTAATCATGACCAAATTAAAGTTCTTTATTGGTTCAGTAGTTAAAATTATCTAAAACTAGTGTCTGGATGATTAGGTAGTGGAGATATATTGCACTCCATAATGAGGCTATGAGAATTTTAATGGCATTTTTAATTGGTTATTTGCTTATATGCTGATGATTGTGAATCTGGTGGAGTTGGCTAATTTTTAGGATGTTTCTCTATGTTTCTAAAGTAATGTTCACTTTGTTTTAGCTTTTTGTAATTTCTAAATAATGTTTGAGTGATTGGGGTCAAAATATTGTTTTGGTTTGAAGTTTGTAGTATATACTAACTTGTTAGCATTT
>NW_006262022.1:11372166-11377231 GCF_000493195.1 Citrus x clementina
CTTTGAGATACTTGAGTCTCTTCCACTATTTTGAGATATACTGAATTTTTATTTCTTTTAGCTCTTGTTTAAATGATGTATTTTGTTTAGATGATTATATTTGGGATGTCAGATTTGAGATATAAAATTAGTATTCAGTTTAATTTTGTCTTTGAATGACATCATTTGTTGATAATAACATAATAGCAATCTAAAATTAAAAGTTTGATGAAAATATGTAATCCGTGAGAGAATGGTTGACATAAAAAAATGTACCAAGAATTGCTAACACTACGGAATCATGATTCTTGTGATACTATAATAATAGTAATCACTGACATCATAATCATCACACTATAGATTGTATCAGTAGATTTTAACTATCAGATCAGTGACAGAATTAGCAAGTGACGTTAAAATTATTGGGATTATGTGCTCTTTTAAAGCATATTAATTTATTTTCTTATTAATAAAATATTTGAGACAATTTTCAGTTGCATAAATATTTTGAATAAGGTCCGTTTAATCATATTATATGTATTTATGTGATCATCATATGGATTCATAGAAGACATAAATACAAGTTATCTTATGATTAAATAAATTAAGTTCGCAGTTGATAAATAGAATTGGGCGCTCTATTTATGTTTAAACTATAATAAATTCATTGAATGATTTGTCTTAATCATGTATGAATTTATTGATGTAGTATGACTACATTGAACATGATTACATATGAGATTTAATTAACTTTATAATAACTATCAGACTTATTAAATCTTATAGGCATTGATTTTGCTGTAATCTTAATCTTGAGTTAGTTATGATTTCATGATTGTAATTATTATTCCATTTGAGTTACCAATGGGCACGACACACACTTGTAGTCAAGATTACATGGTATCTTGGTGGGAGCAATTATGAGTATTGTAGTTATAAATTAACAATATAGAATTTGTACAACACATCTCTTGATGGGTTTTCGGCACTTGATCATAAAATTCTCTGGCCAGAGTGTGTTAACATATTTAGTATGTTGAAAATGATCATTAGAGAAAACCAGTAAGTATCAAGGAACAAGATGTAATTAAATTAATTGGACAGTTGAGATATCGATTTAATTAACGATGTGATACAAATGATTATGCAGTAGAGAAATCAATGTGGTATGGGTCGAATTATTATTCGAGTACACTATCCTAGATAGCATACAATTATGGAGGTCAATTTCAATCTTTTAGTGGAGTAGATTTTGAATTAAATAATTGGGCTAGTTTAATTTCAGGTCTAATTATTGTAGCCACTATTGTATGTACCCATATGATCCCTAGGTTAGCTCATTTAATTGACTGCACCGCTACTGGATTAATAAGCAATATAACTAGTTATTTGGGTTAAAAGGCTAAATATATTATTTAGTGGGAGACTCTATATAATGTGCTTGTGTCTAAGGGATCTTGTGTTATTTTACAAGGTGGGCCCCTATGACAAGAAAAAGTAACGTTATTTTTTATTTTATTTTTTTTAATTTAAATCAAATTTGATTTAATAGAATTAAAAATATAAAATATGGAGTCTAGGGTTTCCATCAAGATAGAGATATAAAAGGGCTTATTTTCTCCGAAAAAGAAGACGAGAGCCACATTATACAAATGAGAGAAAAAAAAAATTTTCTCTCTTATTTTCAGAGAAATATTTTCTCTTGCTAGTTGCTTTTAGTAGTGATAAAGACGTCCACACGTCAAATACAGATCAAACTTGAGTCATAATCCGGAAGATTATTTGGTAACGGATCATGATCTAACCGGCTAGTGATCACAGATCATGATCTAACAGTGCGGTGGTGACAGATCGTGATCTAACAGGCATGGTGGTGATGAATCGTGATCTGGGTAGCCTTGATTAATTTCAATTGTTCATCTTCTCAGATTGTCAATGTATGATTTCTAGATTACGCATTTCTATATATTGTATAAGATTGGTCCTAAAAGTTTTTATAAAAATTTAAAAAAACTGATTTTTCTCCAACAAAAAGTACATAGATACCATTTTCAAATCAAAGATCAATCTTCTTGTAGTGATGTTGTAAAGAATAATCCACTCACTGAATAAATATACAAATAAAATAAACAATACAGTGATGTATCATCACCATGATATTATCAAAGAGAAGCTGAGTATCCCACAATTGAATGTAAACCCTATCAACTAATAACTTGGAAGTTTTTGCTCAATGGTTAAGTTTTTAGCTATTAAAATTTAAAACATGTAAGACATATAGAACAAAATGAAACTAGCTAGTTTCATAAGCCCAAAGGATCTGTATGTAAAGTGTTTTGACCATAGGAAGCCATGGGATCTTCTACGACCAGAAATTCTGCTGGGCAAACAATGTCCCAACTTGGTTTTAGGTCCGAAACTTAAACTTCAAAGGTTCTGTGGTTCGTTTATGGTTCTAGTAAGTTTTTCTTGGGGTTTATAAATCTCATATTGGTCCATAAAAGATGTTTCAAAATATAATGGTCCAATCTATTGTTTATTCTCCTTACATGCATACAGCAAAAATTATAACTTCGGTAAGATTTCGTGATATATCTCGATATCTCAATAGTATTCTAAGCTTACAACTTCTGTCTTCAATACAATTAAGTGTGTTAAGGGCCCTTAATAAGATTCGGGTGGAGTCATTTGAACTCTAAAATTTACTTTAAACACTCATAATTTAATTATTTTTTATATTACTAAATTAACATTAATGTAATTTACTATTAAGGATAATTTAATAAAACACAATTTAATAAATTTTTATCCAATAAATAGTCATATTTTATCTATTGTAAATCATAACAACAATGAAAAATTAAGTCAAGATCTTCACAACATCTTAGTTTCGTTGGAGGTGATGGCTCTTAAACAACCAAATACTAGTCTATTTGTTGGATTAAACAAGGGTCATGTTGTGACCAAGAAGGAACTACCGTGATGCCCAGCAGATGGGAAAGGGAAAACAAGCAAAATGGTCCACTTTGAGAGGAACGTGATAAGGCAAGGTACTGGCTTGCACTCTATGAGAAAATGATCACTAAGCTGTTGGGATTATGTGCTCTTTAAAGCATATTGATTTATTTATTTATTTTCTGATTTAATAAAATATTTTAGATATTTTTCAAAAATCTTAATTGCATAAATATTTTGAAAACAGTCCATTTAATCATATTATATGTATTTATGTGATCATTATATGGATTCACTGAAAACATAAATACAAGTTATCTTATGATTAAATAAATTAAATTCATAGTTGATAAATAGAGTTTGGCGCTTTATTTATGTTTAGATTGTAGTAAATTCATTAAATGATTTGTCTTAATCATGTATGAATTTACTAATGTAGTTTGACTATATTGAATTGGATCTCATATGAGATTTATTTAACCTTGAAATGACTGTCAAACTTATTAAATCTCATAGGCATTGATTTTATTGAATCTCAATCTTAAGTTAGTTATATTTTCATGTTTGTGATTGTCATTTCATTTGAGTTACAATGGGTGCGACATACATTTGTAGTCAAGATTACACGGTATCTTGGTGGAAGCAATTGTGAGCAGTGAGATTATAGATTAACAATATAGAATTTGTACAACACATCTCTTGATGGGTTTTCAGTACTTGATCATAGAATTCTCTAGCTAGAGTGTGTTAACATAATCAGTATGTTGACAATGATCATTAGAAAAAACTAGTAAGTGTCAAGGAACAAGATGTAATTAAATTGATTGGATGGTTGAGATTTAAATTTAATTAATGATGTGGTACAAAGAATTATTCAATAAAGAAATCAATGTAAAGAATTATTCAATAAAGAAATCAATGTGGCATGGGTCAAATTATTTTTCGAGAACACTATCCTAAATATCATTCAATTACGGAGGCCAGTTCCAATCTTTTAATGGAGTAGATTTGAAATTAAATAATTGGACTAGTTTAATTACAAGCCTAATTATTGTAGCCACTGTTATATGTACGTATATGATCCCGGGTTAGCTCATTTAATTGATTGCACTACTACTGGATTAATAAGTAAGATAACTAGCTATTTGGGTTAAAAGCCTAAATATATTATTTAGTGGGAGACTCCATTTAATATGCTTGTGTGTAAGGGGCCTTGTATTATTTTACAAGGTGAGCCCCTGATAACTCTATGAAATGAGAGTTACCATGATATTTTTTGGCTTAAATCAAGATTACTTATAGAGTAATTAATGTGTTTTAGTGCATTTTAATGATAGTTTGCTTTAACATCCATTTTAGTTTAAGTTTAATAAAAGTTTGTTTGATTTCGAATAAGCGTGTGCTTAAAACATATGCATAATTGCATGTAACCAAAAGTTCAAATTTCATGGGAAGGATGATGTAGCAATAAGCCTGCAAAAAGATGGAAAAGAACTTGGCTATAGAAGAAATGAAGTAAGTCTGAAACAATACAGATGCTGTAGCTGTTGCTGTAGCATCCATTGCTGTAGCAATCTTGGAACAACGACAGAAAAGATTCTGCGCGGGGCACTTATCAGATTGCGATCTGTAGTTTCCTCATCTAAAAGATGCGCGCCATAAACTTCCGTTTACCCTAATTTTCAGCTATAAAAGAAGGACACACGCAAAGGAAAAAATGAGGCCATCAACTAAGATAAAAAACTGAAAAGAAACAATGGAAAAATAGAATTCAAGAGCAAGAATCAAGGCTGCATCAGTGGAGAATTTGCGGGAATCAATTGGAATTCAGTCTTTCTTATTCTTTTCTTTTTTTTATTCTTTGATCATGAAGATGTATTTAATGGCTGAAACTTTTGATTACATTCCTTTCACAAACTATGAACTAAATTTACTCGTGGTTGAGTGATAAACAATCTTAATAGGTTCTTAACTGAGTTATATATTGCTGCATGTTTGCCATAGCATTTTGTTTTGGTAAAGCTTATTTCTATTTATTATTTCGGCTGACCACCAATTTAATGATATAAAGTAAGAAAGAGCTACAAAAGGGTCTATCTTAGTGGAACATATCAGAATAATACTTGGTTCT
>NW_006262022.1:11377812-11382053 GCF_000493195.1 Citrus x clementina
TATTGTAACAACTGAACTTAGAATTAGAAGAAATAGTCAAAATCATTAAGAGAGTTTAATTACTCAATTACGTCATTCCTATTGATTTTATCCTTTTGTGTGACGTGAAAGTTTGCATTCTACATATTCATTTATTGCATTTTATTACGTAGTTTATTAGTTTAATTGTTAACCTATTTTCATTTAAGGCAAATTGCGCTGTTAAGATTGCCATAGCAAGTTCAGTAAGATCATTCCCGGTAGAGACAATCTTGAATACTTATCATTATATTACTTATTGTGTACACTTGCACATTGACACCAATAGTATTTGAATTTATACCAACAGCCCTTATAATAAGAACAAGTAAGGCCACTTTTGGTTTTATTTTTTGAATTTAAATGAAATTTGATTTAATAGAATTAAACAAATATATAAATATGGAGCCTAGGGTTTCCACCAAATAGAGAAATAAAATGGTTTGCTTTCTCTACAAATAGATATAGGAGTCACAATATACAGATTAGAGAAAAAGAGTTTTTATCTCTAACTTTGAGAGGAATATTTTCTCTTGCTAGCTACTTTTAGTAGTGATAAAGGTGCCCACACGTCAAGTACAAATCAAACTTGATTCATAACCTAGAAGATCAATGGTGAAGGATTGTGATATAACAAGATTGGTGGCGACAGATCGTGATTTGGGAGTCTAAATTACTTTTACGAAACAATAAAGGTATGATTTCTAGATTATAGTAATTCTATATGTTGTATGAGAAATGCAATGCAAATATTTTCGTTGCAAAATATTTTTTAACCAACATGAGCTTCTTAAAGTCAGCAAGTACAAGAGCGCGCTGAAACTTGCAAAGCGAAAGCTCAGCACTCACAAGAGGGCAAAGATGAAGTCTGAGGAGATGTCTAGTGTCCTTCGAAGGATGAGGGCCACCTGAGGTGGAGAGAAGAAGAAGTGATGCATTATTTTGCTACATATCTTGTTCACCTGAACTCGGGTTATTAAATTAGTAGAGTATGTTTTAGCCTATGTTATTTGTTTTTTTTTCCAATTTAAAAACTTGTTATAAAAGGAAAATAAAAGGTAATAAAAATGGAAGAAAATTAGATATTTTGTTTGTGATGGTAAATACTTTATTGGGTGTAAAGAGGAAATAAGGTAATTAAATAAATGGGTAATGAGGATAATATAAGAATTTGGAAAAGTATTTCAAATAAAATTAATATTTTAAAATTATTAATTTTAGAGTGCAAATAGACCCAACCATATGATTAACATGATCTAATATTGTAATCAACTTAATTGCAAGTAATATAAAATTGGAGAAATATTTTTTTATTTAAAATGATAGTATATGTCTAGTTGTAATGTTTGCTAATTAAACAGGTTTCTCCACTCAATAATTCATTCTCATGATCCATTTCTTTTCAACAAAGAAAATTCATGTTCATATAACATTAAAGCATAAGTACATAAAACATAATTATAAATATATAAATAGCCTTATTTTTTTAATTTGGAAAGTTCAATTTAATGATAACTACAAAGCATACTTGTATGGATTATTTTATTAAATAAACTAAAAAAAGAGTACAAGGGAATCATATATATACTTCCTGTAATAGAGTTTCATTGTACGGATAATGTGTTGTTAATTTATAAGCAAAGTAATATAAATATTCAAGAAAATAATCAATAAATAAAAAAGAGCTAAAAGTGGCCGAATGAAATTACCCATAAAAATTGGTGTTTCAAAAAAAAAAAAATTGTTGAGAGAGATCTTTAATTTTTTTCAAGTGCTTTCAACCGATCAAGATTTTGTCATGATCTAAACTTCTTCTGAACAAATATGCACTTTAGTGGTTGGTGGTTGATTTAAAATAAAAGAAGTTAAATAGTTACCAAACATAATCACTAAAAGACTTTGCACCAATAACAGACCCGCACCTGGACTATTGTAGCCTGGTTCCAAAAAAAAATTAAAAGATACTAAAAATTAGCCTTATGTCATCCACAGGAGTTGGAGATACAACTGTGGAAGATGGTTTTACAGAATTCAAAATGAAGATTGGACTTGATGAGATTGATTTTTTGGGCCTTTACATCAAAGGTGGGCACAGCCTCGAGAAGAATGGCCAAACATGGACTTGCCACAAACATAGCTTGTCATCTCTCAAAGCCGATAGACCAGATCTCGAGGCATCACCTATTAACAATTGAATGGAAAGTGCTTGACCAGACAAGAAGTGAAGCGAGGACCACCCTAGCCAGGGGGACCGAAGATTTTGTTGTTGGCTTGTTGTTGCTGGATGGATGCAAAAGTGGAAAATAGAGAAATGTAAAGTGAAATTGGTAAGAATCATAGTGTATTTTAAATTTTTCACGATTCTCTCTCTCGTTTACAAGCATGGATCAAATCAAAGCATCTCTTTCTATGATTCTCTCTCTTGCAATAATTAGGTATAAAATATAAATAATTAAAAAAATATCAACAATTGGGATTTGAATAATAATTTTTTGATGATTGTTTATTTATTAGTTACTATGTAATTTTAATAGGTGGTTGGCATCTCTATATTAGAATGAGCAGATAATAAATTATCTAGTAAACAAATAAATTTATTTATTGTACTTCCCCATTTGATTAAATTAACTCAAATCTTACTATTTATCTATTAATTGTTTTGCTTATTATTCTAAGATTTTACAATTTTTTCAAAAATTTGATAGGCATGTGTATTAGTATTAACCATATATTGTATTGTATGAACTTTTAACATTGAGTTTTTGATTTTGTGACTTTAAATATATTTAAAATTAGTATAATATATAGTTTATAACAATTTTAATTGATTTTTTGACTCTTACACAATTACATGTTGTTTTAAGTTATAATTCTAAACAACAAAAAATCCAAACTGAGAAAAACTCTCCTTTCATTCCTTACTAAAATAGATTATGGTCAATTATCAAACGGGACAAGTTCTATCTGCAACATTGATGCCTCAAGCTCTCCACCTAAGTCTTAAAGAGCCGAATTACTGCATCTACTATTGACACTCCTTATTTAGAATGCGCTCCTGGATTATGTTTCTTAATAAGCACTTTTCCCTTGGACAAGCAGGACGATGTGTGGATGACGTATATAAATGTGGGACCATTTCAACTCGAGCTATAAAAGTAGTCATGGACTAAACATAGTATGCAAAGCCATCAATTTCAATTTTCTTAGTTCTTAAAATTTCCTTGACTTGAGTATTCCATATAGAAGACAAAGCATTTTGTTTTGTCCTTTTACTCAACATGAAGGAGGTCATGGCTCTTCTCACAATGATACCATGTCAAAAAGGAGCAATTTAAAGGATCCATGCAAACATATTGATAAGAAAATGACTGCACAATCTTAACAATAAGTTCTAGAGATTAGACTACAACTTAAAATCTCAATAGTGCCACCAAGTGGTTAACAAAACAAGAATGTGCTTTAGAGTTCAGATGAGTAGGTTAATTCTCTTAATCATGGCAATATTATTGAATTAATTAAATTGTTAGTAGCAATGAATGAGGCGATTGATAAAGTTGTATTCTAAAAGTGTCTAATACATAGCACCTAAGATTTAATAGGAGTTATTGAATATTATTACTAATAAAGTAAGGCACAAGATTCAAGAGTTATTTGGTGATGAAAACTTTTGTGTCCTAGTTGATGAGGCACTGGATGAATCTCATAAAAAACAAATAGCTATTAATTTATGATATGTTGATTGTGATGGGTTTACTCAAGAATGTTTCTTTGAAATTGTGAATTGATGAAACAAAGGCCTTGACTTTAAAAAATGAGATATGCAATCTACTTACTTGGTACAATCTTTTAGTTAAAACTTTAAGAGGTCAAAGGTATGATGGTTCTAGTAATATGGTGGGTGAATAGAATGAATTACAATCTTTATTTCTCAATGACTATCTGTATGCTTATTATGTACATTGTTTTCGCATCAACTACAACTCGTATTAGTTGCAGTGTTTAAAGAAGTGCATGAGGTATGGTTATCTTTTTTTAAAAAAAAAAAAGAAGTTGAGTCCTACTATTAACTTTGCTATTGCTTCTTTCAAACATTATTTTGAGTTAAAATTTGCTAGAGAAAAAGAAATTATAGATTTGATAGGTTCAGAAGAACTTGAGACTAGTACAGGGGCTAATCAAGTTAAAACTTTACAAAAGGCTGGAGATACACATTGTAGCTCATT
>NW_006262022.1:11383020-11384649 GCF_000493195.1 Citrus x clementina
TTTGTCAAGCATTACAAAGAAAATCATGGACATCTTAATGCTTGAATATGCCTCCAAGAATGAAAAGACTTTTGCAAGAGTTCAAGTTAGTGGACGAGATGATTTTATTAGAAGAATACTTGATATGAGTGATTGTTATATGGAAGGTACAAGATATTTTTGTCAAGAAAAAGATTATGTTATAGTTGAACATCATTATCACATTGATGTATTTAATGTTGTAATAAATTTTCAATTGATTGAGTTAAATAGTAAATTCTCTTAGCAAACTGTGGAACTTCTTACTTTAAAATCAGCATTGGATCCAACTGATGAGTTCAATTCATTTGATATAGGCAATACTTATTCTCTTGCTGAGAAATTTTATTCTCATGATTTCACTCCAAATGAGATGCTTGCTTTGAGAAGAGAATTAGAACAATATAAAATCGATGCGCTTTCTCATTCATGATTTCAAAATATTGCCTTCCTTTTTGAGCTATGTTGATGATTCGTTGAAATAAAGAAGTCACAACAGTATTTTTTGATTGATTGATTAATTTGTTTGGTCTTTACTCTTCATGCTTCCACAGGCACAATAAAGCTTCCATTTTCAACCATGAAAATTATAAAGACATCACTTGGTAGTTAGATGGAAAGTGAGTTTTTCTCAAATTACTAATACTATTGACCTAGATTCTATAATTGATGATTTTTATAATTTGAAGACGTGAAAAGTACAACTTCAGTGGTAATTTTGTATTGGGATTGTATTTTTATTTTATACTACTTTTTAAAAATTATTTCTATTTATAGTATGAATTTTATGGGTAAGACTCTTAATGTCCCCTCGTTATTAGTTGTATTTTGTCATTTATATTTATGAAATTTCATATTCATTAATACAAATTTATTATTATTTTAATTTAGCTCAAGGTATTGTAAAGTTATGGATTCACCCCTGCATGGCAGTGTGGCAAAAAGTTCAAAAGCTTAGAATCTGCTTCCAACCTTTTATTTTAGGATGTGTTATTTGAGCACAAATAATCACGTGCTATTTATCGAGAAGCAAGTCAGTCACATTTTGACACTTGGCAAATGCAATTGTGATACCGACTTGCCAAATCATTAATGGATAGACATACACCTTATAAGTTATAACACAGTGATTTGATATGACCATTTTTTTAACTATTTTATTTATTATTATTTTTTTGTTTATTTAGTTCATTATTTCTTCTATGTTGCTCTTTCTATTGACTCTCTCAATTTATGAGTTTATGATACGGTTAATAGATTATCTTAGGGATGGCAAAATCCTCCATGGGTTTGGAGCCCTATGGGGCTCTACTCCAAATGTGGTGAATTTTAAATAATTTTTTGAGAAATGAGGTGGAGAATAAGGAAAAAATAATCTCCAAATTTTCAATAGGGTGGGGTTTGGTTTTGTACTCTCAACCCACCCCCACCCCATTCCCCATTATACATGAATATTTTTTAATTTTTTTTCAATAATTTTTATTTTATCAATTACAATGTTGGTTAACAAATTTTCTTTTTATTTTTACCTAATATAAATAGGTTATAACTAAAAGAAAACCTTAGATTATAATTCTTATTCAACCCTAAAATATTGTTATGTTTTCTTTC
>NW_006262022.1:11385086-11387635 GCF_000493195.1 Citrus x clementina
CTTTTTTCACTTCTTTCTATTTTAGCGGCATGAAAACTCTATAAACCCTAAATCTAAGTACCAAAAATATCACAATTTTCTTATTCATATAAGTATACTCTCTAATTGGACTATAAAATTGCTTGAATTGAGTTGATGATAAAGAAGATATTCATCACATGCAAGCATATAAAAATTGGTGGTATTTTTGAGTTTTTCTTCCAATAATTTAAAGAATAAAGATTTTGTGTTAATTACAATTTGTTCCTTATGACAATTATTCAATCGCTATATCAAACTATATCATCATTGATTTCATTTAAGAAAAAGTTAATGAATTTTACATACTTTGTAGTGTTATTTAATTGTGTAAAAAATATATTTTAATATAGTTTGTATCACTTTAATAAAAAAATCTTATTTTGCCCTTAATGAATTACTAGTTAACAACTTTACACTAACGGTTAGTTAACAGAATGATATTTTAGGTTATTATTTGAAAAGTAGGGATGAAATGGGCTATTGCATTAAACCTTAGGGATGAAAAGAGTTTTTTCCCTTGATTTTATTTAAGTCTCTAATTTTTTATTTACTGAAATCATTTATCCATACCTATTATAAAATAAGTAAATGGGGAATGGGGTAGGGATGGAGAAATCATTCCCCACATGGCGATTCCCCATTCCCACTCCACTAAATTTATTGGGAGATTGGGTGGGGAATAGAGGTAAAATTTTTAATGAGATGGGGAATGGGGTAGGGCTTCCCACCCGTTATCCCACTCTATTGACATCATTATCTACTCATCTTACCTTTATTTGCTTTTTAAGAACCTTCCAATTAGTGGTGGAACCAGAATTTTAATTTGAGGGTAGTCAAAAAAATATATCGAAAAGTTAGGAATTTTAAGAAAGTTTGGAGTTGCCTTAAGGGTCATCTTGAAAACTCTTTACTTTTCACCTTGTTTTTCAAAAGTTTCAGAAAGTTAGGGGTTGCCAAGCAAACCTAGGCGCAAAATTATTTCCTCTTCTGTCCTCAACATGTGTGCATTATCATTTACGTATGATTTAGTTGTATTAGCTTTTCTATCAACTACCAATCAATAAATTTCAAAAAGGCAAGCTGATGAAGGCAAAATAAGTACTTAGAGAATTTAAATTCGTTGGGCAAATAGCCTTCTTAAATTTATGACTTCTCTATTATTGCCACCGTAAAACCAAAATCTTAGTTTTGCCACTGAAAATTGAAACCATGACATTGGTATTTCTTTTCAAATTATTATGTGTTTTGCCCTACACACACTGTTCAGTGCACAAAGCTTGTTAAACATTTTTGTTTCATTGCGGAGATCGCATTTTGTTCTATCAAAACAATAACTCTAATCAATAAATAAAAGCTCAATGTATTATCATTAACACAATATACAATCTGAAGGAAGTTGCACATTACAAATAATAAATGACAATGCTAAGACCTGTCAGGTCCAAACACAAGGAGCTAGCTTAGAGCTTCCCACTAACTCCGAATGTTCAAATTCAGCAACACGCCAACACCAAGCCTATATTGGGCTGGAACTTTATTTAACTGCATGCAATCATATGATATTCATTATCAACATATAGAATGTTTCAAGGGCTGGTGGAAAATGTAGGTGGAGAGAAAATTGGGGGAAATGATGAGGAGATTGGGGAACATCGATGCTTGAGAAAGATAGTGTGATGAAGAAAGTTAAAATGACGAAATGGGAAGTAGCCATCACTTTCCAAAGAAAGAAGATGATTGCTTAGTAATGTATAAAAATAAAGAACTAATCTTTATGGTGTGAGAAAATGAGGACCTCGTCTTGATCTTTTATAGTATATTGAACTAATCTTTATTTAATGTTAAAGGACAGGTTTGGTGAGGGAACTGCGCGCGCCTCCGCCACGCCCCCCCCCCCCCCCCCCCCTGACTAAAACTTTAAAAATTTTTTTTTAATAAAAAAAATTATATTGAACTAATCTTTATTTAATTTAAAAGGACGGGTTTGGGGGGGGAACTGCGCGCGCCTCCGCCACGGCCCCCCCCCCCCCCCTCCCCCCCAACCCTCCAACAGTTACTTTAGAGTAATAGAATTTAGTGATATTTTGAATTATAAATCTACAGGAATCTCTATTGGCTTTATGATAATGGTGTTTAGATATTTGGGTCCAGGAGCACCGAAGTTACAAGTAAAAATTTAGTCCAAAAATCATAGAGGTAAACATTAGGGCTAAAATATGAAAATAGTACATAAATATTGGGGTAAAATGTTAAGATATTAAAGCAATAGATGACAATTAAAAAAAAAGTAATTTTTTGGTAAAAATAATATAATATTTAGTATATAAAATAATTTTTTTTGGGATCTGGATTCAAAATATGTTGGAACGATTTCTTAATTAAGATTCATGTAATATATGGAGAGAGAACTTGAAAAATCTATACCCAGATAAATGGGAAAGGTGGTGGTTTATTATTAACCAATTTAGTATGTAGTTCCCATATTCAGTAAAAAAACAAATTTCCTACAGTTGAAAAAATCAGTTGTA